>NC_058135.1:246114225-246224153 GCF_016433145.1 Gracilinanus agilis
TATATATATATATATATATATATATATATATACCTAAAATTATGTCTTGCTAGTTCTTAGTTCTTTCTCTGGAGGTGGACATAAACCAATTTTCTTCAAATAATATTTCTGTGACTATATATTTTTCTCTTGGTTCTATTCATCTGGCCCTTTATAATTTCAGTTTATCCTTATGTTTAATAATAATTTACCTCACCTCGCTTGTTAAATGAAAATAATCCTATCTTGTAAGCATTGGGTAATTCCTCGATGTTGGACAAAATGACCCTAGGGTAGCTATACCCTACAAGGGCTACACCTGCTGAAATAGAGGACTCTGAGCCTTTTGAGACACAGCCATCTCATTGCCCAAATCCCATGTACCTGAGTGACTGGGAAATACAAGGTATACCAATTTGACTCTGTTGATTAGAGGTGATTGGTGGATTTGCCCTAAGGCACCTGCTTGCAGGGCCAATTAGCTGCTCCCTAGAGTATTTGCTTCATGGTACATCAGAATGCCTTTTTCTTGTTAGCAGCAAGAAGCCATATAACTGACAATGGCATTTGATATGCGCTGTCTTGTTTGTGAATTGTTTTCATTTATGTTAGTTTTGTCTCCTTGGCAGGATTATGAGGCTCTTCACTACAAGGACAGTGTTCCTGAGACCTTTTTTTATTCTTCCCCAAGCATCTAACACAGTGTCAGGGATGTGGTGCTTAATAAAACCCTCTTCAACTAATTTCATTTGACACTTAATCCTCTTCAAGAATGATGCCTTTCCTGTTAGTCTATATGGGCCTGAGGAACTGAATGACACTGGAAAGTCTGACCAACTTAGCCCAAGTACATACATAAGGGTGTTCCAATGTGAATTCAAAAGTCCACATATCTCTTCAAAACTGACAATTGACCTTCCATTTTGAGTTGGAGGTACGTAATGATTTGATTCCACAATTCTTGCCATAGGGCTCCTTGCCCTCACCCCTCCATCCTATCCCCTAATCTGTTCCAATAGAGCAGGATAGAATAGTGGAAATGGTGCTAGGTTTGGAGCAAATCACCTTGGTTCAAATCTCAGTTGTATCATGACTCTGGGCTATTCACTTAACCTACATGTGTGATAAAGAATCAGAAAATGATTCCTTTATTTGTAAAATGAAGAGGTTAGATTTGATAGTCTTGGGGTCTTTTCTAGCACCAAGTCTAAATAGGCTATTTTAAAGTCATTTTGAGGATAATAGATTTAGGGCTACAAGGGACCTTAGGGGTCATTTCATCTTATTCCCCTCATTTTACATATGAGGAAACATTCTCCCAGCTAGAGAAGGTGACTTACCCAAGGAAATAGAGTTAGGGCATTTCAAAATCAGAATTTAAGCTACTGTTTACTCCAAATACAATACATTTTCCACTACAATATGCTGCTTCTCAGCATTCAATCACACATTTCCTTAAATCTGGTATAGAATTTTTATTATAAAATATTTTATTCTTCTCTAATGACATGGGAACATAATTTTAAGCATTCAGTTTTTAAAATTTTGAGTTCCAAATTCTCTCCCTCTGTCTTTCTTCTTTCCCTGAGATAGTAAAAGTTACATATATGTATATATATATATATGTTATATAAATGCAATCATGTAAAACATTAGAAATTTTAAAACAACAACTTCATTTTAATTCATTTTATAATTCCTTTCCTGGAAGTGAACTTCATCATTAACTTCCTTTATCCAATGGTGTCTTATTCTGGAGAAGTCAGTGGATCATTTATCATCTCACACAAGAATAAAGCTTAATTATACTACATGAATGGTTGAAATCTATGTGATTTGTTTTATTATAGGAGCAGGTAAAAGAAGGTAAGTGGTGCAGTGGATAGAGTGCCAAGATTTGTCTTCCTGGAGTTGAAATCTGCCCGTCATACACTGCCTAGCTTTGTGACCCTAGGCAAGTCATTTAAGCCTGTTTGCCTCAGTTTTCTCATCTGTAAAATGAGCTAGAGAAGGAAATGGCAAACCATTCCAGGATCTTTGTCAAGAAAACCTCAAATGGAATATTGAAGATTCAGATGGACTGAAACAACAAATTAATCATCAATGACATAAAAGAAAGTCATTGAATTACTCTTATTCTGAAGAAGTTAATTCAATCACTTTATGAAAAATTATGACTGTTGAAATATCTTTTTCTTTTGAAATTACATTTCTTTCTAAATTGAGCATAGTTTTCACACAATTCCATTCAGAATCTACAAAGCATATCTACGGAAGGGGATTTCCCCCCCTGAAACAACTATTATAGAAGCTTTTTTTTCCCACAGAAGTCCTTCACTGATATCCTATTGTAGCTGAGAAGTGACCTTGAGTCTTCCAAAGCCATTCTAGTAATTTCAAATGCTAGAAATTACTATAAAACCAGAAAAACATTGAGCAAAGCCCTAGTAATGTATGGCCAGCTTAGCTAAGTTCATAGAAACTCACTACTAGGTTGCCTGGAAATCAATTATTTATGGTATGACAACTCTTGAAGAATAAATCTTAGAAGAATTGCTACCTCTACAGGTGAACCAAGTTTTCTTCTTGCCTCCAGTGAAATTATAGATCAACTAATAACCATTTATGAAGTGCTTACTATGTGCTAGTTGGCAAAGTCAAGAAGACCCATGTGCATGAGTTTGAATCTGGCATCAAACATTTGCTAGCATGTGACCCTGGGAAGATCTTTTCACCCTGTTTGCCTTGGTTTCCTTATCTGTAAAATGAGCTGGAGAAGGAAATAGCAAACTCCCACTTCAGTGTGGTTGTGAAGAAAAGAAAAAAAAACTCCAAATGGGGTCACAAAGAGTCTGACACAACTGAAATGATTGAACAATAAGTATTATGTGCTTGTCATTATGCTAGAGATTGTGAACAAAAAGATGAAATTAAAAAATGAAAATCTCTGATCTTAGAAATCTCGTAGTCTATTTGGGATAAAAAAAAAACATATCCTAAATATGTACAAAATAGATGAAGGATCATTAAAGCATTAAAATTTCATTGCCTGTGTTTATATGGAATGTTCATTTTCTCTCTCCTTCACACACATACAACACACACACACACACACACACACTCCTATTAAGTATCCCCTGATAAATCTATTCTAAGAGGAAAAATGCAATTAGAAATCAGTATATCCTACATTATATAAACTTATAGTGCTTAAGCAATGCTTTCACATTTTTGATAGTATTTGTTCCTCTCACTGCCCTTGAGAGTCAGTATTATTTGCATTTCACATGAGGAAACTGAGGTTCAGAGATTTAAACAATTTTCTCCAAATAACAGAACTTGTTACTGTGAATGCCCATACATTTGAACCCATACACTCTGTCCTTTGGTTTATTGCTTTCTTCAATGTCTCTGAAGAGGGAAAATATTAATGTCTTCTCTAGGAATGATAGTTGAGTCTATGTTTTATGGTTTTATTCTTATGTAGAAATCCTCATCCTTTATCCTTATGTATGAATCCTATTTTGGTTTTACTCAGACACATTCACTAATTTGTAAATTAGAGTAAATTTGTGTAGGGTTTCCTCCTTGTCCAAACAAATTAGCATCCATCTAGATTACTCAAAAGTCTCCAAGTGGCAATTATATAAATGCCATTCACATAAATAACTTTTAGTCACTACTTTTAATTATTGTTGACAAAATGAGGCTGTGCCCCTATTATAGTCAATTACAGAAGAGTACATCTTGGGAGAAATTAATAATTATCAGCAAACTTAATCTGATTCTTCTTTACTCAATGATATTATTGCTCTCTCTAAAGTCTTTATGCCCAGAACAAGACATTTTATTAAGAGATCACAAGTAAGACTTCCAGTTCATTGAGTGGACTCTGTTGTGGTAGATTTGAGAGAAGAAATAGATAAGATACTTTCCTGATGGTCAGCAGTTAATGGTTTAGAATTTATATCATGGGAGGGAATACTCATATTGATGAAATCACAGAACTTTTGGAATATTGGAGGAATAGTGGGTTGTTAGGTGTGGCAGAAGGTAATTAATTTATGTACTAAAAATAGTAAAGTATAGTCTTAAAATCCAGCACATTATCGCAATTATAGGTTCTTCTATTTTGAGCTGAAAGAAACCTTAGATATCATCTAATTCAGGGTGCCAAACTCAATTAGAAAAAAAATCCCTGCTAGATCTCATATTAACTTAGAAAATCATAATATTATCTGAAGCCAGATATGATTCCATAAAATTGAATTTCCTAACTCCTGGCCCAGTATTGTCTGCACTGTGCCATTAACTGTTCAAATATGGTGTCAGACACTTACTAGCTTTGTGACCCTGGGCAAATCATTTAATCCCATTTGCCTTAGTGTCCTGATCTGGAAAATGAGCTGGAAAAGGAAATAGCAAACCACTTTGGTCATCTTTGCCAAGAAAACCCCAAATTGGGTCGGGAAGAGTCAGACACAACTGAAAAGACAAAACAATAAAAAACAATGCGGTAGTTTGATGTATTATGTTAAACATTTCCCAGTTACATTAAATTCCAGTTTTAGGAGTTTTGTCTATCAATAGATCCTCAGTCTGATATTTCTGATGAAGTCCACTCCCCCCCCCACACACACACACATACACACACACCTTATTTTATAGATAAGGAAAATGAGGCACTGGAGTCACTCAATAGCACTGCTAGGTGGTGAAGGGAAGGTAGATAGGAAGATAGGAGGAAGGATGGATGAGAGAAAGGAGAGAGGAAGGTAGAGGAAGAGAAAGGAAGGTAGAGGTCCTGGCAGTGGAAAATTGACCAAAGCCCTTCGGGGCTCAAATAAAAGATCAGAGAGCAATTTAAGGTTTAGAATAGCAGGGTTTTATTTAGATTAGAAAGGGGAAGGTCTAGGGGAAATTAGGAGGTAGATAGAAGGGGAGAAAGGCTTTGTAGGGTTCAGAGCAGAGAGCATCAGCCTGCCTCTGGGCTTGAGAGAGTGTCTCCAGGGTAGAGAGAGAGAAAAGGTACCCTAACTCTCTCTTTTATACTTTCTCTGACACCTCCCACAAAGGAAGTGGGTGATGTCGAGGAAGTTGTAGCAGGGCTTAGAGTAATTTTTAAATGACACAGCACCTATGAAGTAATTGTCAAAGACAGGATTCCAATCCATGTCCTCTGATGTCAAATTGAGAGCTCCTGTGTAATAGCCAACATCCAACAATCCTTGCTCCTGCTTGTATTTCATACAATCTTTCAAAGCCTGGAAGGAGGTGAAAGTTGTGCAAAACCCAGATGCTACAATTATTTCTAACCTACTATTAATTTTAATTTAGGATGAAAGAAATCACTAGAGGAGAGAACTAAAAGAAAAAATCAAATATTGTGGTCTGCTGATGTGCATATACAGAAACATCACCCAAGGAGTACTGGTTTTTATGAGATTTTTTCTACAACTTTCAACCAGTGAGCTGAAAAGTTGGACTACTGTCTGGTTCTTTGCTCATTGCCATCCTTTTTTCAGGAAGAGCAAAGTTCTCTCCATTGCTGTTAGTCCAGCAGTCCCATATTGTTAAAAATACAAAAATCTGTTCTGAAGTAAGTGGATAGTGATGCTTTTTTTTAAGTTATCAGAACAATCTTCAGTGATTTTAATGAGATACAGAGCTCCATCCCTGGGGCCAGAGTGACATTTTTCTATTACAGTTCAAGTAGAAATTAGTGAACAATTTATTTCTTTCAGATTATTGGTAAGGAGATAAATATCTTAAATAATCTCAGCTGGGACCCAGCATTTACCAAGATGTTAATTAAAGCAAAATGGTAAACTTTATTTCAAATGAATGCTCAGGACAGAAATCGGTGTTGTAGGAAGGACTTCTGCATTGTCTTATTTAGTCCAAAAGGAGAGAATTTTCTTTTTAACCAGAGATATGCAATATTTGAGATTTGCCAGGGATGCTAAATACCAAGGCTAGTCCTCAGTGGTTTTCTTTTCTTTTATTTTTTAAACATTACCTTCCATCTTAGAATCAATACTGTGTATTGCTTCCAAGACAGAAGAGTGTTAATTCAGGGCTAGGCAATGGAAATTAAGTCACTTGCCCAGGATCACAGGTAGGAAGTGTCTGAGGTCAGATGAGAACCCAAAACCTCTTGTCTCTAGGCTTGGCTCTTAATCCATGGAGTCACCTAGTTTTCCACCCCTACAATGTTTTTTTAACCTGGTAGTACAAATGAGCAGGTGATTGAAGAAGCAGCATAATAGACAATTAGGTTATTGAAATTATAATCAGGAAGATTTCAGTTCAAATATAATAATAATCAAATAATAATAGTTCAAATATAAATAATAATCATGGATATACAGAGTTTTATGATTTGGCAATTATTTTACATAGAATATCTCATTTTATCTTCACAGAAACCCTAAAGGAGTAATTGCTATTATTGTCTCATTTGTCAATGAAGAAACTGGGACAGAAAGATGTTGTGATTACTCAAGGTCGCATGATTAGGATGTGAGGCTAGATTTGAACTCAGATTTTCCTGGCTGCAGTGTGCTATACATTGATCCACTTGGGGCTTCCTGAGCTATGTATGGTCTTGGTTAAATCACCCAATATCTCTGAGCCTTAGTTTCCTGATCCATAAATGGGTATAATTATATCTCAGTATCTACACATCATGAAATTGTTTAAGGCTTGAATGAGATATTAAACATAAGGGCTGATATTTTTATAGTTAAAGTTTAGAAGGTATTTTGTACTTAGTTTATTTGATCCTTAAAAATAAACCTTTGAGGTAGATACTAGAGATATTTTTTACCCATTTTACAAAGCAGGAAACCAAGGCTTGGAAACATCAAGATTCTAGGCCATATAAAACAAGAAAAGTGAAATTTATAACTCCATTCAATTATATTGATTCTATGTAAAATGGATAATATGGGGAATACAGTTTGCCATCTTTGAAGAATTTTCTAAATATATGTTCTTTTTAGACTATATTACCAGCTTTTTCTTAGCATAAAGAAATAGATTTAGGGTTTTCTCAGTAGATTCTATATTTTAATTCACATCTTTACATTCAAGTTATATTTTTAGTCTCCTTTTAATCAAAATGGATTTATTTGATTATCAAGTTAAATTCTTTACTCCAACACAAGATAAAGAATATATTGACATTTTTATCTTTTTTATCTGATGATTTCAGATATAGGCATCCTCCTATTGTAATCTTTATCAAGAATAAAAAAGAAAGGATTATTTTTCTTAATCTTTGAAATAATATTTTCATTCCCCAAATCCTGGACTAGAACTTCAACTTCTTTCCTTATTTTCATCTTCAGAAATTAAATTACATTGATAACAATGTCACTAATTTATTGCAAAGGAATTTCAGTAAAAGTTCTTGCCCTGCTTTTGCTAAATAAGGATATTCTACTGCCAAGTTTTCCTGATCCATGGAACTCTGGAGTGTCTCTTGACAAAGACCTCTCTAAGCAAATATCTGTGCTAGTGATGTTATACTATCTCCATCAAGTATTATATACAAATTGATGTTTTTTTTTCAAATTCTGAATACAACACAGGGTTAATATTTAGGAGAAAGAAATGAAAAAATACTCTAATGTTTTTGCCAAGAAAACCCCGAAAGGGGTTGTGAATTATTGGACACAACTGAAAAAAACTTCTAAACAATGAATAGAAAAAATAAAAACTTTGAAGAAGTCGGGATCCACATTTAAAAAAAAAACACTCCTTTTTTTAAAAACCATTTTTTTAGTATATATTTTTTAAACCCTTGTACTTCGGTGTATTGTCTCATAGGTGGAAGATTGGTAAGGGTGGGCAATGGGGGTCAAGTGACTTGCCCAGGTTCACACAGCTGGGAAGTGGCTGAGGCCGGGTTTGAACCTAGGACCTCCTGTCTCTAGGCCTGACTCTCACTCCACTGAGCTACCCAGCTGCCCCTTTTAAAACCATTTTAATCACCTCTGATTAAAAAACTCTCCCAGGTTAAGTGGATTGATAATAAAAAGGCTACAAGGAAATAGATGTTAACTGTCTTCTCCAAGTTAGAGAGGTTCCCCTACATTAGGCTCTGTGTTCAATGACCTCTTCCCCATAATCAAAGGTGATGTGTGCTTGCTGGTAATGTGTCACCATGAATAATTGAAGGCTACTGCTTTATTCTAGTTTTAGTTCCTATAACTGAAAGGACCCAGACTCTAATAGTATGAATCAGACATGATCCACTATCCTGAAGTGGCCCCCTTGGTGAAAAATTCTTGTTTTGTTTTGTTGGTTTTTTTTTTCCTCCTTGTTTGTATTCATGCTGACATCTGTTCCTGTTTGTTGCACATGTAGTTAGTATCTTTGCTACAACACTACAGAAAATGCCATTTCAAAGGTTCTTGAAGTTCAGCACCAGCTGGACTTCAGAATCAGATTGGTTCCACACACTGCTCAGACAAAGCAGTGTTGTTATTCCATCACTTCTGGAGGAAATACAAGAAATTGAGTGGGGGTGGGGAAATAATAGGAAATTGAGTGGAAATGGAGAAAATACATTCAAATTAGATATCTGTAGGAGTATAGACAAAACACTGTCAATACTGACCAAATTCTCAGAGAAATTTTTTCAAAGAGACCAAAGAACCATATATTTGAAGCTAGTATGAATCCCAGAAATTATCTAGCACAGGAATGTTTTATCTATTTGCCTGATAGACCCCTTTTTCTAGTCTGGTGAAGTTTATGGTCCAATACTTGAAATGCTTTTTAACCTCATAAAATGTAATTTATAGGATTAAAAGGAAGCTAATCATATTGAAATACAGTTATCTAATCAGAATTTACTTAACTGAAAGAGAGAATTTAAGTTCAGATGGGGACTTAATATGTTTTCTTTGCCCAAGAATGAAATGGAATTCACAGCATCTTGGTTTTTTTTTCCTCTTTCTTAGACTTCCCATTACCCCTTATCAACAGGTGAAGGGTAGTTTGTAATTTGGTACTTAGAAGCAGTAAGTCTACAGATATTTGGTCTAAAAACATCTGCCAAACAAGTTGGAGAGTATACAGAATAAAGCAGCTAGGAAAATCCTGGAGATCATGTCATTCAAGAATAGGTCAGTTGAACTAGAAATGCTTAACCTGGAAAGAGAAGACTTGGATTAAGAAAAGGTGGGAGAGTTTAGAGAAATGGTAGATGATAGTCTTCAAAAATGCAATCACAGAAGTCTACCTACTCTATTACCCACACCCCTACATATATATGTTTGTGTACATAAAAGAGATGATGGATGGATAAATCAAGTCCTTATGAACCAATGTCCAATGGAATTTGGAGCATGCTCAAATATTTTTGAAGTTATTCTAGTCAGCTGATGTAGTGAAGAGCGGTCTTTATTATTGGCTATGCAGCCAGAACTGGGATATGTTAATAGGACACTACCTGAACAAAGAGAGTTTATTGCTCTAGCCCCTTTATGCCTTACTATTCTTCAGTGTGAGAGACTGGAAGGGAAAAGGACTCAAGACCTCTCAGTCTGAGATCAGCATATGATCCATGATTATTGGTCTCCATTCTTTGCTTCTTTACAATTGTTTTCCCTCTATTTATATGAAGGTATATTGGAGAGAGCTATGAAATTGTAAGCTTCAAAAGTCAATAGAATGAACCATCAAAAGTCATAAAACTGGAATCTACATGAGAGTTTCTCTCAGAAGCCAGATATTGAGGGCTAAGTTCCCAGAGACTTGTCCACTAGTAGCAGAGCTGCTGACTCATTCATCCATTGTTTATGCTGCATTTGGAAGCGAATTTGGTGGAATTAATGCTATGTAGAAATTTCTTCAAGTGATGGAATTCTATTAATTCCCTTCTTCTGTTACCAATGGGTTGAGCAAGCAGCTGATCTTGCTCCTCCTCCCCGCTCCCATTTCTTTTCATTGTACATCATCTCTTTCCCATGAGGACCTGAACAAGTTTTTAGAAATGAAGATTTTCCACTGAAAAACCTTGCTTGAAAAAGCAAGAATTGGAGAAAAAAAAATGAATTTTACTCTCATCTATCCCTTATTTTTGAGCTTTAAAAGTATGTCATCTGGGGACACTAATACACTGTTGGTGGAACTATGAATTGAATTAGCCATTTTGGAGAGTAATCTGGAATTAAGCCCAGAGTTATAAAATTGTGTATACCCTCAGATGCAGTAATACAACTATTGAATCTGTTTCCCAATCTAATCAAGGAAAAAGGAAAAAGAGCCTATGTGTTCTAAAATATTTATAGCAGCTCTCTTTTGGTGGTAAAGAACTAGAAATTGAGGGAATGGCTATGAACTTGGAGATGCATGAACAACTTGTGACATATAATTGCGATGAAATACTACCCTACCACAAGAAATTATAAGGTTAATTAAGAAAAACATGGAAAGATATATATGAAATTATGAAAAGAAAAATGAATAGGATCAAGAGAACATTACATAGGGCTATAGAATTGATGTTCAAAGAATAAATTATGAATGTCCACCTTCAGAGAAAGAATTGATAAATAGAAACATGAGACAATGAGATATTGTGTGTGTGTATGGGGGGAGGAGGAAGGGAATGAGATACTTAGGAATTAGAATGTATATAATAAAATAAATCGACTTAAAAAACAAACATGATCTGAATTATTTGAGAATTCTTTTCTTCATTCACTCAGTCATTAAACCAACCTACAAACACCAAGTTTCTACTATATGAAAGGCTTTGTGCTTGTTTATATTTGTGATTCCTTTCCTTTTGGCTATTTCTGATTTTATCTAAATAGATCATCACCATCCTTAAGCTATCATTTTCTTGACAAAGTTTAGAAAGCCTAAAAAATGTCGGGGAAAGAAGAAAATTGACTAAAACAATAATAAGCAGGGACATTGCTATTATTTGTTGTCATTCTGAGAATATATTAGTGATGTGCCAAGGAGAAAGATGCTTAAAATGACATTTATTTGTTTTTAGCAAGAATCATGCTTCCAAAACCCTCTCATCCAAGGTTAGCTAGGTCTCAAAGTCCAGCAGGGCTGAAATAGATGATGATATTGATTTTTTTTTTCAAAAATCAAGATTGCCTCTATTATCCCATGGGCCTTAGGCAAAAAAAAAAATGATCCAATTCACCCAGGTGCATCTCTTTAGTGAGGGAATCAGTAATCAGATACTGATTACATGTCAATTAAGAATATATTAGTTGTACCTTTCTACTTTCCTCTAGATGGAAATTACCAAAAACAACAGCCATGAGCCAGACTGAAGAAAATAGAGATATTAAAAATATTTTAAACCCTTATCTTCTGTCTTAGAATCAATATAATTCTAAGACATAAGAGCAGTAAGGGCTAGGCAGTTGGGGTTAAGTGACTTGCCCAGGGTCACTAAGCTAGGAAGTGTCTTGAGTCCAGTTTTGAACCCAGAGTCCTCTGTCTCCAGGCCTGGCTCTCCAACTCCTGAGCCACCAGGCTGCCCTGGGATATTAAATTTTAGTGGGAAGATTCAGTTGCTTCTTCACATGATCAGAAGTCCCTTTTAGTCTATCTCCAGAAAACTGTCATCTATTATGATTTAAGACTTCTAGTGAAAAGAAGGCTCACCATTCTGAAAGGGGAAATTCACTTTGGAATAACTCTTAGTGAGAATAAATTGTTTCTGACTTCACTTCTCCATCTCTAATTCATTCTCTAATAGTTGCCAGAGATTTTTCTAAAGGGCAGAGTTCATCATGTTACTCACATTCCAATGGCTTTCTATTACATATAAAGTGAAATATATTCCCTTTCATTTGGCATCTAAAAGACTTCGTTACTTGGCTTCATCCTACTTTTCTAACTAACTTTCCTAAATATTAATCCTCTTTTCATATTCTATTGTCCAGCTAAACTGGTCTTTGTCTATTTCTCACTTGTGAAATTCCATGAGTTGGTCAGTCTTTGAGACAGAATCAGTGTGACTCTAGGTTTTCATCTTGCTCAATCTCAACTAGCTTGCAGGAGAGGGCTCAGTCCCCTTTAGGACTAATCATTACTAGACTGGGCAACCCTGGGAAAATCCCTTATCCTTGTTTGTTTCCATTTCCTCATATGTAAAACGAGCTGGAGAAGAAAATGGCGACACTCCAGTGGCTTTGCCAAGAAAACTCCAAATGGGGGTCATGAAAAGTCAGACAAGATTGAAAAGACTGAACAACAATGAAGCTTCAGATATGTCTTTAGGAATATCAGTTTAATAATAATAATAATAATATGGAGAAAAGATTGATGAGAAGAGAGCCCAGAAAACAGCAACTGGAATTAAATAAAGCATTTATTAAGCACCTATTGTGTACCAAGCAACATGCTAAATGCTTTACAAGGATCATCTCCTGTAGTCTACTCATCTACCAGTGATAATTATAAGTAGGATGAGGGACCTGTGGAGGCAGTAATCTTACCTCTTCACTGAGAGATCTCTTCCCTTTATACAAGTAAATTATTTTACTCCTGTCTATAAAAGCAACTAGCAGCTGGGATTTTGCTGTCATGTCCACACCAAGTTTGAATCTTTGGGGAGGCCAAATGAAGATTTTTTTTAACACCATCTCCATGACTTTTCCCTTCTCAGCTTAGATCTTTTGTTTCCTTCAAAACTCAGTTCCGAGGACCATTTTGTTGTCTTTTATAATATTCCCAGCCAGTGTCCTCCCAACCCCAATTACATTAAATGTTTTCTATGTGTCTTTTTTCCTCTGGGTTGAAGGTGAGTTCCTTGAATGTTGGAGACTCATTTTTGTCTTCATATCCACAGCAACTATTGTATATCTGGTAATAATAGTCACTTAGCAAATACTTAGCAATTGATTCTTTTCATCAAGCTTAATTGTAGCACTCATTGGTTCCTAGTTCTGTACTCTTATCCCCAGAGAAACAAATCCTTCTTACACTTTAGAATCCATTAAAGACAATTACTATTTTCTTTTTCAGGTGTAACACTCCCAGGTTCTCTTCACATGGCTTGATCTTTGGGTCCCTTTCCACCCTAATCCTCCCTTTCTATATTCAGTTCTCCAGCAGACATTTCCCTTCCTACACCATGGTTTTCAAAATTGATCACAATTCTCCAGATTTAGTCTGATCAAGGCAAAGTATAACAGGACTACAAAACATTAACATTTTTGAATAAATTGGATTAATGAATGAATAAACTGTCAGGTTAGATAGCAGGGAACAGGGTCCTCAAGGAATGAAGAGAATAGGGAAGTTGTTGCCAAGAGAAAAGGATTAAGTTTCTGTTCCATTCCTACCCCTCAGAGGAAATTTCCATTGGGAGCACTATCCTATTGTTTCCTAATAGAAAGTAAGGCAAAGACCATTTGCTCCTTCTGGAAGTTTTTCAGGATTGCTTCTAAATTGATTTGACGAACAAGGACATTATGATGAGAGTGAAAGCAACCACTTTATCCAAGGTTCTTTCTTAATTGTAGCACTTGGAGTGATATAAAGAAAAATCAAGGCTAAAAACTTCAAACTATAACTCAAATGAATGAATTTAATCTGAGAGATCCCAGTAATGACAAAGGAGAGGGAATTCAAATACTTTGAAAATGCTCAAAGCCTTCTCTAGTTAGCTAACTGGGTGGTGTACTCTAGGGTCTGCATCACAAAATACCTAAAATAACCACTTTCAAGCTAAAGAGCTCTGATGGAAGGTGTTGTGGCCCATGCCCATTTCTGGAAACTTGTCACTTTTCAGGTGGTTGTTGCTATTGTCTAGTCCTTCAAGCAAAAATACTGGATAGTTTGCCATTTCCTTCTCCAGTGTTACAGATGAGGAACTGAGGCAAACAGGGGTTAAATATTACCTATCTAGAGGTCATACAGCTAGTAAGTATCTGAGGTCAAATTTGAATTCAGATCTTACTTACTTACTCGAAGCCCAGTGCTCTATTCAGTACACTAACTACTTCTGTCAAGTTTATTTAAGATTTCTTTACCTGAACATAAAATCTTGGTCAGATTTGCCCTTGGAGAAGATTTGCCTGAAGCTATTTCACTTTTTTCACCCAGAAAAATCTCACAGGCTTGCACTCAGCCAAAGAACTTGACTACCTTCTGAATGATTTAATTTAATTCAACATATTTTTTATTAAGTGTTGACCACCCACTGAGTTCCATGCTGGGCTCTGGCTTTTGATCTACTTATTTCTGAGGCTTAAAATTTTGACTTCTCCACCTTCTATGAGCCCTGCTTACTTTTGGGTCACTACCTGCTGGCTCATGAACTTTCATTACCTCACCTCATATCTACCAAGTGAACAGGTCCCAGCTCAAAACACTAGGTCATCTCAGCCAATGCCTCATGGGACAAGAGAAGCCAGAAAAATGAACTATATAAGGACCAAAAGATCATAGGACCATGCAAATGAATCTATAGGAGGCATTAGAAATCAATTGATCTTAACTCTCTCATTCTACAGAAAAGGAAACTGAGCCCTAGAAAGGTCAGATAACTTGTCCAAAGTCACAGAGTTAGTTAAAACATTTTTAATCATAATTAGAACCCATTCCCTTTGATGCTAAATCTGGTCACTTCTTTTCTAATTCATCCTTAGATTTTGTTTTTTGGACATTTGTGTGGCAACTTCATATAATTTCTGAAGGAAAAAAAAAGTTTTCCTATCTTAGTGAAGAAAGGCAAGGTTCTCTTCCTTTATAGAATGTTTTATTTATCAATCTGAAAACTTTTTTGTTCACTTTAAAATCTATTCTAAAAATTATATTTTACTAAGTTTGGATTTCTATATTAAAATGAAGACAGGTCTCTTTAAAACACCTCAGGCTGTAAATTGCTTCATTTTTCCAGGTTCCATGCTCTGATTTTATGTGTCAATTTAAATATCCCATGCAAATATCTTATGAAGGAAGAGGCTCTTTTCTTTCAGGAAGATCATAGTATCCTAAGACTGAGAGTTGGAGGGACCTCAATGATCATATAGTTATGCTCACTTATTTTACAAATAAAGTGCCCAAGACCCCCAGAAATTAACCAATTTTTCAAAGTCATTCTAGTAGTAAATAGCAGAGTTCAGATTCAAAGAGATCTCATTTGAAGGAGAGATTTTCCATCACAAGATTTTCCAAAACATAGGAATGCTATATTGCTATATTATGCTTTTCTCTGATCACCAGAATGACAGGTAAAACACGAAAAAATAGACTTAAAATGGAATCTTAAATAAATGATACGTATGTTATATGAGAATCACTTAGCAAAATGCAGAAAACATCATCAGGAGAAGGTTGGCTACCAGGTAATGATTTTTTCATCAAATCTTTTGATTTTGAACTATATTTGTGGACAGACTAATTAGTTATAGCAATTGAATTACAAATTTTCAGGTACTAACCAATTTATATTTTCTAATTTGATACTCACAACTGATTAGTAAAATGATTCATATCCCCATTTTACAAATGAAAACAATGACACTAAGAAAAGAGAAGTGATATATGGCAAATAACCCTGCTCACTGTATCATTGCTGGAACCCCAACCCATTATTATTCTAAGTACATTATCAGTGTTATTATGGGTAATATTAATGATAGCTAACAATACAATAACCTTGTAAAGTTTGAAAAGTAAAAATATAATTACTTTATTTAAGAGATAAACTCATGCACCTATCTCTTAAGATTAAAAATTATATAAAAGTTTAAACTTAAACCAATGATGTTAGAATAAACTCGATTTGGTTACTTATGATTAAGTGCGGAAGAGGTTGAAAAGATCACTTAACTTTTTGAGCTTGATTGTTACTTCAATCACTTTTCTCTTATGAGACTCATTTTTCTCTATAATTAAGAGAATCAGATTAGATCAACTCTAAAGACTTTTCCAGCTCTACAATTCTAAGATTCTGTGATATCATAGCAAATCAGAACATTGTTAGGCAACTCCAGCACTCATTTGCATGATTTCTTTATTGATGTAACAACATTCTAAAATTTACTTTTGAATATGTATATTGTTGGTGATTACGGAGGGCAGTTTGGAGACATGGTATCATAGGAGTTAGAATTCAAATCCTGGTTGTGTCACTAGCTTTGTGACTTTTGGACAAGGTATTTCCCATCTTTGTTACCCATGAGGACTATGACACAAAAATATAAATTGCCTAGATTAACAGCAGAAGAAATAGAATACCTAAACAATCCCATATCAGAAAAAGAAATTGAACAAGCCATCAAAAAACTCCCTAAGAAAAAATGGCCAGGGCCTGATGGATTCACAAGTGAATTCTATCAAATATTCAAAGAACAAGTAATCCCAATACTATACAAATTATTTGATAGGATAAGCAAAGAAGGAGTCCTACCAAATTCTTTTTATGACAAAAATATGGGACTGATTCCAAAGCCAGGTAGAACAAAAACAGAGAAAGAAAACTACAGACCAATCTCCCTAATGAACATAGATGCAAAAATCTTACATAGAATACCAGCAAAAAGACTCCAGCAAGTGATCAAGAGAATTATCCACCATGACCAGGTGGGATTTATAGCAGGAATGCAAGGATGGTTCAACATTAGGAAAACCATCCACATAATTGACCATATCAACAAGCTAACAAACAAAAATCACATGATTATCTCAATAGACGCTAAAAAAGCCTTTGACAAAATACAGCACCCATTCCTATTGAAAACACTGGAAAGTATATGAATAGAAAGGCCTTTCCTAAAAATAATAAACAGTACATACCTAAAACCATCAACAAGCATCATATGCAATGGGGATAAATTAGAAGCCTTCCCCATAAGATTAGGTTGAAACAAGGATGCCCATTATCACCTCTATTATTTAACATTGTACTAGAAACACTAGCAGCAGCAATTAGAGAAGAAAAAGAAATTGAAGGCATTGAAATGGGCAATGAGAAGACTAAGCTATCACTCTTGGCAGATGATATGATGGTATACTTAAAAAATCCTAGAGAATCAACTAAAAAGCTAGTAAAAATAATAACTTTAGCAAAGTTGCAGGATACAAAATAAATGCACATAAATCATCAGCATTTCTATATATTTCCAATACATCATGGCAGCAAGAGGTAGGAAGAGAAACATCATTTAGAATCACCCTAGACAATATAAAATATTTTGGAATCTATCTACCAAAACAAACACAGGAATTATATGAACACAACTACAAAACACTTTCCAAACAATTAAAACAGATCTAAACAATTGGGAAAACATTGATTACTCATGAGTAGGACGAGTTAACATAATAAAAATGATCATTCTACCAAAATTAATTCATTTATTTAGTGCCATACCTATCAAACTACCAAAAAAACTTCTTAACTGAATTAGAAAAAACTATAACAAATCTCATTTGGAAGAAGAAAAGACCAAGAATATCAAAGGAAATAATGAAAAAAAAAATGTAAAGGAAGGTGGCCTAGCAGTACCAGATATTAAATTATACTATAAAGCAGCGGTCATCAAAACAATATGGTACTGGCTAAGAGACAGAAGGGAGGATCAGTGGAATAGACTTGAGGTAAATGACATCAGCAAGACAGTGTATGATAAACCCAAAGAGCCCAACTTTGGGGACAAAAACCCACTATTTGATAAAAACCACTGGGAAAATTGGGAAACAATATGGGAGAGATTAGGTTTATGTAAACATCTCACACCCTAAGTCAAGATAAATTCAGAATGGGTAAATGACCTGAATATAAAAAAGGGAAACTATAAATAAATTAAGTGAACACAGAATAGTATACTTGTCATATCTCTGGGAAAGGAAAGAATTTAAAACCAAGCAAGAGTTAGAGAAAATTACAAAATGTAAAATAAATTATTTTGATTATACTAAATTAAAAATCTTTTGTACAAACAAAAATAATGCAACCAAAATCAGAAGGGAAACTACAAATTGGGAAAAAAATCTTTATAACGAAAAACTCTGACAGGGGTCTAATTACCCAAATATACAAGGAGCTAAATCAATTGTATAAAAAATCAAGCCATTCCCCAATTGATAAATGGGCAAGGGACATGAATAGGCAATTTTCAGGTAAAGAAATCAAAAGTATTAATAAGCACATGAGAAAGTGTTCTAAATCTCTAATAATTAGAGAAATGCAAATCAAAACAACTCTGAGGTATCACTTCACACCTAGCAGATTGACTAAAATGATAGTAGGAGAGAGTAATGAATGCTGGAGGGGATGTGGTAAAACTGGGACATTAATGCATTGTTGCTGGAGTTGTGAACTGATCCAACCATTCTGGATGGCAATTTGGAACTATTCTCAAAGGGCTATAAAAGATTGCCTGCCCTTTGATCCAGCCATACCATTATTGGGTTTGTACCCCAAAGAGATCATAGATAAACAGACTTGTATGAAAATATTTATAGCTGCACTTTTTAGGATGGTAGAAAACTGGAAAAGGAGGGTATGCCCTTCAATTGGGGAATGGCTGAACAAATTGTGGTATATGTTGGTGACTATTGTGCTCAAAGGAATAATAAACTGGAGGAATTCCATGTGAACTGGAAAGACCTCCAGGAATTGATGTAGAGCAAAAGAAGCAGAACCAGAAGAACATTGTACACAGAGGCTGATATACTGTGGTAAAATCAAATGTAATGGACTTCTGTACTAGCAGCAATGCAATGACCCAGGACAATTCTGAGGGATTTATGGTAAAGATGCTACCCACATTCAGAGGAGGGACTGCAGGAGAGGAAACATATAAGAAAAACAACTGCTTGAACAAATGGGTTGAGGCAGACATGATTGGGGATGTGGACTCGAAACTACCACACCAATGCAACCACCAACAATTTGGAAATTGGTCTTGATCTATGACACATGTTAAAACCAGTGGAAATGTGCATCGTCTATAGGAGAAGGGGGAGGAGGTCGGGGCGTGAAGGGGAAAGTAAGAACATGAATCATGTAACCATGATAACTTTTCTAAAAAATAAAAATTATTAAAAAAAAGAATGCTTTTAATGCTTCTCAGAGTCTGATGGTATATGTAATGTTTGATATTTATAAATACTGACCTGAGCTAAGAAGAGAGCAAAATACATTTTTCTTCTTTAGGGAAAAGCATGATTAAAATTATAGCAACTATTTTTTAAAAAATTATCCCTTCCATTTATATTTTCATAGTTATTCACATTGTTTACCCGCTTCTTATCTTTCACTTGGGATAAGTTCATATAAGTCTTCCCAAACTTCTCTGTAGTCTTCCTATTTGTCATTTCTGAGAGTACAATATATGTCAATAGATGTGTGCCATAATATATTTAGTTATTTTCCAAACATGGCATACTGACCTCACTTCCATTTCTTTACTATCTAACAAACACGCTTTTAGATCATAAGCGATGGCTATAGAAATGTTAGCGATAATGATGATGATGATGATGATGATGTACAAGGTGTTATCTCAACAACCACCTGTTGCTGTATTCTGAGAATGAGCCCACACTGGCATGAAATAAACCACAATGATTGTTTGTATTATGGCCAGATGCAGCCGATGTGAGAATGTGCTCTTTAGGGTCCTTGACGGCAGAAGTCCAGGAAAACAGACCTCATTTGGAGCTAGTCTTCTCCATCCTGAGGCAAGTCAGGAAATTAGGCCATTTGATAATTGCTTTACTTAGTTGGGAAACAGGCTGGGCACTCATCCAAGGCAGAGCCAGTGGTAATAACACAGTCCAGCAACATCCCATACCCAGGTTTCTCTATTCTCACCCTCCACAGGTTGCCACAGGAATAACAAGTGCCCCCACACTGCTGCTGTCCCGCAAACGCCAGTCTTCCCCCTCTACGCTGCATGACAGTTCACCCTATGGAGCTCATAATCATTCTATTTAAAAAGCAAGCCCCTTCCAATGCATCTCAATGGGGCAAAAATCCTTCGCTTATGAGGAATAGCTTGTTGGAATGGGCTATTATAATGGTCACATAATAAGAAATGAGTTGGTCACCATCTGTTCCACCTTCCAATTACCAAACTAAATGGAAATCACATGGTTGCAGCATGTGAAATTCTAGATAATACATGGAGCTCATTGTGTCTTATGAATGTTATGTTTTGTATTTCATGTGGAGATTTATTTGGGGGGAAAGTTCACTCCCATCCTATTAGTAATTCTGTGATAAGAAAATTGTAATCCAGAGTAGAAGTGGATTTGCTGTCTATGAAATCCATTGTATGGCAAAGCACATGGGCATTTTTACTTTTTACTTAATCTCCTCCCCTGAATAGGAGGAAGAGAGAAAGCTGATCACATTTTGGAAACAAGTAGTGCTTTCAAAAAACCTGGAGCTGCACCTTTCTGCAAAAGCCCATCTTTGTCACACTAATATTTTCTTGGAGTTTCTCTTTGACTGAAACCAAGCAATCAATCAAAAAATATTTATTTGTGGAGTCACTATCTCAGGAGAATCTCAATTACAGAGGACCAAAAGCAGTGGAAAAATATATTGGTGTAATTAGACTAAAGTATATGACTAACAATGACATGTGCTTAAGTAGTGGCTTAAAACACTTCATCAATTGTTTCTAGGACCAGAAAAGGAGATAACAATGTAACACGAGGTTGAGAGAACAGATGGACAGACCAAATATTGGGCTGATATCCACTAAATATTTTTTGGCAGAAAATACTTTTATTTAAAGTAAAAATTAGCAGATGAAAGATGGAAGACAATTCTTGGATATATAAAAGAAGCCCAACATATCTCTGTACTCCAAAAGAATTGCATGGAAAGCAGCAAAAAAATGGCCCTTGATATCCACTAAATATTAAAAGATACAGAAGATGGTTTCCAGTGTGATGGGTAGATTCTTTACACAGTAGTTTGGGGAAAATAAAGAAGAGGTTATTGTAGATTGAAGTCGAGTGAATCAGCTGTTAGCTATACCATTAGTACCACCACCACAATTGTTGCTACTACTATTAATACTACTAGCTAATATTTATATAGCATGATGCCTCAGACATAGTCAGTGCTAAGTACTTTAAAATTGCTATCTTATTTGATTCTTATAACAGGCCTGGGATTTAGGTGTCATTATTATTCCTGTTTTTTTTTTCAGTTGAGATAACTGAGGCAGATAGAGGTGAAGTGACTCGCTCAGGGTCACAAAGATAGTGTCTAATGCTAAATTTAAACTTAGCTCTTTCTGACTTCAGGCTTAGCACCCTATCCACTGAACCACTTAACCTGCTTATTGATGGAAGATAACAGCCATGGAAATACTTTCAGAATAATCTGGTTTTCCATAATCCTATGTTTTGTTATTAGTTTTGTTTGTTTTGATGACTATTTATCCATGTGTTCTGATAAAATATGAAATTACAAACTAAAAAATTAGCTTCTGTTCTTTCCTCCCTTATTTTCAATTAAAGTCTTTAAATCAGAAATATAGAATACTGCAGCAAAAAGGAAAAAAAATAGACCATGGAGTCTTGGTTTCAATAATCCCTTTCTTATCTCATGCTACAGTAAATAAAGCACTAATCTGGAAATATGAAATCAACTCTGCTGCTAACATGTTATATGACCCTTTGACTAGTCACTTAACCATTGTGATCTTCAATTATATTATCTGTAAAATCAAGGATTTGATGAAAATGTTCTCCAAAGTTCCCTTTGGATGTAAAAATCTATGGATAACTTGAATAGAAAGTGATAAAATTGAGTTTATCAATCCTTTGAGTATATCTTGAAAACAGAAATAAAATTAAACCTATTGGAATAATAAAAAGTGTCTGGCTCTTGCATTTATATTTGTGTGTTTTTAGTATATTAGTTAAAAGCCAAATTCTATTCTTGGAAAAGAAGATGCCTAGTATAATCTTTGGTAAGAAAAAATTGATTTTTAGTAGTTTAGGAAGCAGAGTTTGGAAAGTCTTTTTGAAATATTGTAAATTTGAGATTGATGCATGATACATTAATATATTCTGGATTTTTTATTTTGTCAATGTGACAACCTGCTGTATCTCAAAGGATCTTTGCTTAGGATCCATGAACACCCCAAAATCTATACATTGACCACATGGTTATCTGTACATTTGCATAAGAAATGAATGCATCTTTGTTTATACTATTCTCTAATCAAAAATTACCATTTCCTTCCATTAATTTTTTTAAGTTTAATTAATTTAGAATATCTTTCCATGGTAACATGATTCATGTTCTTTACCTCCCCTCCCATAGCCAATGCACAATTCCACTGGATTTTACATGTATCATTGATCAAGACCTAGTTCCATATTATTAATATTAGCAATAGAGTGATCATTTAGAGTCTACATCCCCCAACCATATCCCCATCAAACCATGTGATCAAACAGTAGTTTTTCTTCCGTGTTTCTACTCCCAAAATTCTTTCTCTGAATGTAGATAGAGTTCTTTCTCATAAGTCCCTCAGAGTTGTTCTGGGTCATTGTGTTGCTGCTAGTAGAGAAGTCTATTACATTCGATTTTACCACAGCATATCAGTCTCTGTGTAGAAGGTTTTCCTGATTTTGCTCCTTTCACTTTGCATCAATTCCTGGAGATTGTTCCAGTTCACATGGAACTCCTCCAGTTCATTATTCCTTTTTAGCACAATAGAATTCCATCACCAAGAGATACCACAATTTGTTCAGCCATTCTCCAATTGAAGTACATTCCCTCATTTTTCAATCGTTTGGCACCACAAAAAGCATGGCTATAAATATTTTTGTACAAGTCTTTTTCCTTATGATCTCTTTGGGGTATAAACCGAACAGTGGAATGGCTGGATCAAAGGGTAGACAGTCTTTTATTTTATTTTTTTATTTTTTTTATTTTTTGAAACCCTTACCTTCCATCTGAGAGTCAATATTGTGTATTGGCTCCTTGGTGGAAGAGTGGTAAGGGTGGGCAATGGGGGTCAAGTGACTTGCCCAGGGTCACACAGCTGGGAAGTGTCTGAGGCCGGATTTGAACCTAGGACCTCCCATCTCTAGGCCTGGCTCTCAACCCACTGAGCTACCCAGCTAGTAGTTGTTGTAGGTGCAGTAGTTGTTGTTGGTGCAGTAGTTGTTGGTGGTGCAGTTGGTAGTGGTGGTGCAGTTGTTGGTGGTGGTGTAGTTGGTGTAGTTTTTGTTTTAGTTGTAATAGTAGTAGTAGTTGCAGTATATAAGCCAGTTGACTATTACCAACCAGCTAGGTGGAATTGGAGTGTCTTGTTTTAGAATGGGATGTGGAGAGTTTATACAATGCCCATGATAAGGCAGTATCTACACAACCAAAACATCTGGGCAATTAAATTAATACAGATTTTTGGCTCTTGTAGACAAAACAAATGAAACTTTCAAAAGTTTGTTTTATTTTCCAGTTTTCAACTATTTATAATCATGCTGAGTAGCCTCAAATCAAGACAGATTTAGGGGACAGATATTCAGAGAGTGGAATATAACACTTTAGTTATCATTTTTTCTGTTGCCATAATCCGAGTCAGGGACTTCCTTACAATTCTTTAATTTCCTTATCCCCTAAATGCTGCATTTTCCCTTTCACCCTTGCCCCTTCTTTGAAGGAAATTTATCTCAGTTTTGTTAAAAACAACTGAGAAATGATTCTAAAAATCACTAGCTGGCCAGGCAGTTTTTCCCAAGGCTTTCAGAGAAAGGATCTTTCACAGTAAGAACTCTGCCATTTCACAGTCAGAAAGTCCTAGAGGATTCTTTGAATTTGAAAATTCCCCTCCTTTAGGTTCTCAGAACCTCAGAATTCTATCCTCAACAACTGACCAGATGTACATGTTGATGTTCCTCTCTGGGGACTAGCCCATTCCATATTGCCACAAAAGAAATGTCTTTTCATCTTATTCCTTGATTGGGAACCAGTGGGTAGGAACTTTTCCAGTCTGATGACACGACTTCAATCAATTAATTGATTAATTATAATTGAATTGAATCATTGAATAAATGATTGATCACCTTGTAGGAGTGAAGGTGAAAAGTGAATTCATTCTAGTCCTGGGAGATGACCATTGGAAAGGTGTGGAGATGAGATGTTAGAGAGAAACAGCAAGCAGACCAGAATGGCTGTAACTCAGAGAGCTTGGAAGGAATAATGAAAGGTAGGGAAGAAGTATTTACTAAATGTGTTGGTATTTGTGCTTTATAGGTATTATTCATTTTAACCTTATAACAATCTTTTGAAGTACAGTTGAGAAAAACGAAGCAGGCACTGGTTAAATGACACATTCAGGGTCTTGCAGCTAAGGTGTCTGAGATTAGAACTGAACTCAGATTTCCCTGACCCCAGGCCCAGTGTTCTATCCACTGGACCACTTAGCTAAAGACTAAAGAGTCTGGTAAAGGGTTTTAATTTTAAATTTAAATGTAACTATTTTTAATTAAAATTTAAATATTGCCAAACTAAGAAGTTTACAATTTGATCCTAGAGGAAATAGAGAACCATGATAATTTCTTGAGCAGGGAGTTGGTATGATCAAATTAGTATTTATAAAGCCCTCATCATCTGCCTTATAAGCAATATTAAGTATCAGTTCCAAGGAGTAGGCAATTGGGGTTTAGTTATTTGTCCAGGAAACATTCGAAGTCATATCTGAACTCAGGACCTCTAATCTCCAAGTCTGGCTCTCTATCCACTGAACTTTCTAACTGCCCCCAGATTTCAGTTTTGGAAAATCCTTTTGGCAATTACAGAGTATGTTTTGGAGATAGCATAGATTTGAGGCAAAGAGTAAGTAGGACATCTATAGAAATTATTGCACCTTCCTCCTGATGGAAGCTTAAGCTAGACTCCTAGCTGGGTTGGTGAAGAGGAATGATTCTATTATGTACATAATAAATGAGGTGGAGAGGCAAAGGACAAGATTTGGTAAGTGATTGGACGACAATGAGGAAGAGTAAGGAGCCGAGGATGGCACTGGGGGGTCCTGCATGCTACATTTGCTCCATTGCCACAAAGAAGGCATTCTGTCATTTAATAAAACCAAAGCTTATTTAATTATCTCCTGGAGTCAGTTCTGGT
Organism: Gracilinanus agilis; assembly: GCF_016433145.1. Classification (NCBI taxonomy): domain Eukaryota; kingdom Metazoa; phylum Chordata; class Mammalia; order Didelphimorphia; family Didelphidae; genus Gracilinanus; species Gracilinanus agilis. Next base: position 246,139,313 of record NC_058135.1, read on the forward strand.
AGTGTCAGCAGCTTGAGATCTTTGTAAATGATGGCTGTTTACAACTCAAGCAGAGATACCCCAGGAACTCAGGGATGCAGATATGGCAGGCTATAAATAATCTGGCACATGTCTGAGCTAGAGAAATGTTTATATAGACCAGCCACTGACCTATTCTGGATATAATAAGACTGACCTTGTCTAATCAAGCACCAGTTCAAAATTTAAAGCAGTATTACATATTGGGGTTGAAAGAGGAGTATATAACAAAGATAGAAAACTTGGATTTCATTTCCCAGACTTGCCACCTGTTGAGAGATAAGGGAGGAAGAGAACAAGTATATGCCAGGAACTGTGTGAAGTGCTTTAGAAATATTATTTCTTTGATCCTTGCAACAACCCTAGGAGATAAGTGCTTTTGCCACCTCCAGTTTACATTTGAGCAACCTGAGGCAGACAGAGGTTAAGTCACTTACCTAAGGTCACATACCTAGTGTGTTAGGCTATGTATCAACTCAACTCATCCTGATTGCACCATTAGAACTTTATTCATTGAGCTACTAATTATTAGCAGTATGATCTTAGTCAAGTCATTGAATTTCTTAGGACCTTAATTTTCTCAACTGTAAAATGAAGACAATGGAGTAGAGGACCTCTAGTTTCTTCTGTCTCTAAATTCCCTGATTATATTACTTTCTGGTGCCTGTGATAGGAATTTTTAATTCTCAGTCTTATTGATTATGTCACACTGAAAATAAAATGACAAATATCTTATAGAATTTGTTGAGCATCATAGAGGCTTGGTTTAGAACTAAAAATAGATTGAAAAGGTGATGAAATCCAACCACCTCGTTTTTGAGTTGAGGAAATCAAGACTAAGAGAAACGAAATTATTTACACAGTCATCTAAATAATACATAGAAGTGAAAATTTGAACCCAGGTCCTCTGGATGCAAATCCAACACTTACCGCCATGACACAGATATTTTAATAGAGTCTTATTAAGTGTGGTTTGGTATAGGTAAGCACTGGAGTCATTTCTGACTTGGACATTCATAATTTCAACTTGATTATCTCAAGGGGTGTCAATCTTACATAGTCTTACAGTTGGCCAACATCCTATTGTATACATAGACATCTGCTTTCTTCTGAATCAAGTACTCATCTAAACGTCATGGTTCTTATCTCTGTTCCCAAGAAAGCAGAGATCCAGTGAGGAAAACCTTAAGTAGGTAAGCAGGAGGCTAGTTAATGTTCATCAAATTGTCTAGCTCTATCTAGTTCAAATTGTCTAATATTCCTCTGAGGAATGACTAGAGTTCTGTCTGGGAGTATGTTTCTGAGGTCCTCCTGTCTCAAATAATGAGAATTAACAGAAGAGAAGCGACCCCTTTCCAAATAATGAGCATAGAAAATCTCATTTCTAAATCAGACCCAAAGCTTAATAGAGCTGATTTTCTGGGAGCATTTTAACACTGTATGAGAGATTGGACTAGTGTTTTGGGGTCCTTAGTTTGAGTCTCAGTAACCCATAATATCTATCATATATTAAAAAGACCTCACACCATAACATTCCATGGCATGCCATACCAGAACATCCATTCTAAAACATACCAGAATGTATCACATCAGAAAATATTTTTGCATGCATATAAGTACATATATATCTAGAAACATGTATATGCATATATATGCACACACATAAAATCAATCTATATGAGAATAAACTTATGCATATGGCATCTCACCAGTCTTTTAAGTTTTACATGTATGTATACATTTTTTACCAATATACCTACTTCTTGAAGAATTCTTCAGCTTTTTTGAATCAAGGACCCTTTTGAAAGTCTGATGAAGCCAATGGACTTCCATCTCAGAATAATGATTTTTAAGTCAATAAAATAAAATAGATAGCATTACATGGGAAATAATTATATTACATATTAAAAATGCACTTTTCAAAATACTCTAAATAAATCATTTGATAGACTCTAGGGCAAAAAACAAACAAAAAAAGTCTCTGCTAAAAATTTACTGTGTGATCTCTGGATAAGTCACCTAAAAAACAAACAAAATTATACACCCCAAATATTGGGAAATAAGGCAAAATTGTCAAGATATACCAGAACTGATTGAATATTAAAGCTGACAGAATTGAAGGAAAATCATTCATAATTCTTTTCTCTATCTGCCCTTAAATTCTCCCTAAGTGCATGTTAGTGTAGTTCCCAAGGTGCTTAAGTAACTAACATCACGAATGGCAGAACAATAACCAATCTGCATTGTAGAGGGAATACCTTAACAGGAATTTACTATGCAAATGAAATAATGATTCTGGACGATACATACAAACATACATCCACATATGACTCTTTAGCTGCTTGAGCACTTCAGAAAAAGTGGGAGCTTTTAGGGAAATTCCAGCTTCTCCATTTCTAGATGGGTATTTTAATATCCAGATCTGGTGCCACCAGATATTTTTCCACAAAAGAAAAAGGAAAACAAAAATCTCTCAGATGGCAGAAATTAATATGTGATTCATTTGGAGATGAGTTGCTACATTTCACAAGAGTCTATTTATCAGGCATACAGCTTGCTAGCACTCAGTGACCCTTCTAAAATAATTGTGTCTCATAGTCATGAAACTCTGAAGACCTATTACAAATAAATGAAGAGAGAGAAGCACTTTGAATCAAATGCCTGCAATAAAAGAGAAACTCCTTCCAAATCTAATTAAAGACTAAATCAAAACGGTAAGTTGGCAGGTGAATAAGATGTGGATACCCCACCTCACAATGCTGACATCCAGTTACCATAGGACATGAACTACCATGTAACTTAAATAATAAATAGTAGAGGTGCGGGGTCATTCGAGGAAAGTTATTCTCTGTCTTACTGGACAGGAAGCTCACGTTGCTCTAATTGCATTTATTAGCTGTGGTTCATATCTCCAGATGATAAAAGGATTTTATATTTTCATTAACAAATGCATAAAAGAAAATCCATTAGTGCCTTAATCTTCCCACACTCACAGTGCATCGAGCAATTCTTTTCAATTTTCATATGGTTTCAAAAGGCTCTTGTTGTATTAATCCCCATTGAAATTGGGTCATGATCTTTCCATAGGGAAATCCATGGCACATTTGATTAATTTTGGTAAGTGTGAGACAATGCCTCTAAGACAGCTGCCGCTTTCCTTCTACAATAAGCTGTAGGAAGACGGTCACACTAATACTCTGTGTGTGGAGCTGTCGAATAGTTTAACTCTTCTGGGAAAAAAAAATCTGGAATCATTCTAGAAAAGTCACTATTCCCTAAGATTCCACTACTGAACCTATATTCTAAAATGTCAGAGGCAGAAGAAAAGAAATAATATTGATAGCAGTACTTGTGGTGGTACAATATATTTAGAAGCAAAATGGATGCCCATTGTCTAGGGATTGGTTATATAACTGAGGATCTTATGCCTTAAAAGTCATGTACAGCTAAAAAGAAATAAGAAGAACATGGGAAGTCTAGTACGTGATATAAAGCAAGGCAATCAGAACCCAGAGAATGATCTACATGATGACTACTGTGTTGGTGAAGGGAAAGGAAGGTAGCTGCCCCCAGCCCTGGAAGGGGAAAACTGACCTGAGCCCTTCAGGGCTCAAATAAAAGATCAGAGAGCAATTTAGGGTTTAGAATAGCTGGGTTTTATTTAAATTAGAAAAGGGAAGGTCTAGGGGAAACTAGGAGGTAGATAGAAAGGGGAAAAGGCTCCAAGAGAGAGCTACTAGCCTAGAGCTCTGCAGGGTTCAGGGTAGAGAGCATCAGCCAGCCCCAGGCTTTGAGAGAGCAAAAACGCACCAAAACCTTCTCTCTTATACTTTCTCCAATCACCTCCCACAAAGGAAGTGGGAGGTGTTGGGGGAAATTGTAGCAGGGAGCCCAGGGAGACATAGTCTCCCAGGGGTTAGAGTAATTTTAAATGACACACTATAAAAATACAATGAAAACCAAGCCTAAAAGGCTATAGGATGCTGATTAATTGGAATGATCAATATTGGTCTGGAATCGCACAATTTCCATATCCCCAGAATATCATCCTGGTCATGGCTTGGTGGCATATCAATGTTGAGTGGATATTTTATATATTTTTGTTTTATTTTAAAGAAGTTTACTAATTCTAAAATTAAGGATAGAATGTAACAATAGATAGAAGTCTGCTATGGAAGTTAGGAATTTTTGTAATTAGTTTTCACCTCTGACACATACTATCTGACATTATCTGGCATTAGACAAGTCACAACTTCTCAGTCTTCTCTAGTAACTAAGACTCAAGTTTCCTCACTGGAAATTTCTTATAGTGATGAAATCATGCATATGCAATCAAAAAGGGGAGTTCAGCTGTATGGCATCTATTGAGATGGTATATATTTTGATGAGAAAGCTTCTGAGTTACTAACAAAGAGGATAACATTACAAAGGCAGCTTCAGGAATGTCCAGATATTCTCTAGCTTTATTTAATTTTCGAGACTAGAAGATCCTTTCTCTATTTTTTTTAATCATTTCCCCATCTTGATTTCCCACCTAGGTGCTATGAATTCTGAAGAATACACTTCCTATGCTGGTTCCCACAGCCTCTTCTCAGGTGCATTACTGTGGATAGATTTTTTTATTTGAAAATTTTTATTTAAGTTAGAATATTTTTTCCATGTTTATGATTCATGTTCTTTCCATCCCCTCTTCCCACCCCCCTCCTGTAGCCAACAAACAATTACACTGGGTTTTATATGTATCATTGGTCAAGACCTATTTCCATATTATTAATCTTTGCATTAGGATGATCACTTAGAGTCTACATCCCCAATCATATCCTCACCGACCAAGCACTTGTTTTTCTTCTGTGTTTCTACTCCCACTGTTCTTTCTCTGGATGTGGATAGTGTTCTTTCTCATGCATTGCTACTAGTAGAGAAGTCCATTACATTCGATTGTGTCACAGTGTATCCATCTCTGTGTATAAGGTTCTGGTTCTGCTCCTTTCCCTCTGCATCAGTTCCTGCAGGTTGTTCCAATTCACACGGAATTCCTCCAGTTCATTATTCCTTTCAGCACAATAATATTCCATGACCACAAGATACCATAATTTGTTCAGCCATTCCCCAATTGAAGGGCATCCCCTCATTTTTCATTTTTTGCCACCACAAAGAGTGTGGCTATCAATATTTTTGTACAAGTCTTTTTCCTTATTATCTCTTTGGGGCATAACCTCAGCAGTGGTATGGCTAAATCAAAAGGTAGACAGTCCTTTAAAGACTTTTAGGCATAGTTCCAAATTGCCAGTGGATAGATATTTTAAATACACATTAGACATGGGTCTTGCAGTCCCCCTGGGCATCACAGATAAATTGATCACTGGCTCAATCAAGGGTGTGCTGAATGAAGTATTCCCTGGAACAGTATATTTGGTTGTGAGAGGACAGACAGCTCTACTTTAAGCCTGAAGAGGTACAGTTTCAATGAGCCCTCTGCTTATATACTATTTTGATAGTATATGAGCACATGGCAACCTCACAGCCTCAAACTCTCTCAATCATCCCTAACTATAGGAAGACTTTGTGTGTGTGAATTTGTTTCAGGAGGAGGGAGGAAGGAAAGGGAAATTGGCATATGATATAATAATAGAATTCATGGTTCTAATAAAAAAGGGAGTGTTTGGAGTAGAACTATACCAAATTCTAAAAAGTATTCTGTAGTACATACAGTAGAAGTTTTTAGTTGTTTTGTAGGTAGAAATTTTATCACTGGAGGTGATATTTCAGGTTCCAATTTTCCTACTCTGTGAGGAAGAACACTCAGTTCTAAAATGCTGAAGTCATGAAAGATTGTAGGGGAATTGTACAAATGGAACAGCATAGATTACTACTCATTTGGCTATCAGGTTTATTGATAATGGCTATCAGTGTTCCATTTCTAGTCTAGTCTCTGTACATCCTCCTGGGTCAAATGTCATGAATATCTCTGCTCTTTTCCATTGGTTTATCAGGTCTAATGCTAAAGTGAGCATCTATCTCAGGTGGTGAAGGTATTCAGAGATCTAAAGCCATTCCAGAGTTGTGATTCCCTATTTTTCTTTTAAATAGATAATGAGAAGACTTGGTGAAGAGATGAACCCCTTCTTTCAGGTCACCTATAACATGAAGATAGGGATACCTCTGCTACTTAAAAAAGATTAAATGAGCTAATTTATATAAAGTATGTTGCAAATCTTATAACCCTCTATAAATGCCATCAATATTACTATTATCAGTAATGGTTAGTATTGAAAACAAAATGACCATAATGATTGTGTTTTTCAAGAATCTTCTAGCTTCACCATCTCTATTTGGGTTAGGAAATAGATCTGGCAAGCTGAGGGTTTGCATAAGAATTTTGAGCACACAGACTATGAAGTTTACATAATATTTTGGCCTGTGCAATTATAAGACCTTTGCCTTGATCACACGAAACAGTTCAATAGTTCCAGAACTAGGACTCTTGTCCTAACTTATCCTCAGGGGCAGAGACTTTGCCTAAGAGAGTGTGATTTTACTTTGTGGGGTTTCCAGCCAAATAAGTATATCCTACTCTGAGTCTCCCATGAGGGTTCATGTACTGCTTTTCTGGACAGATTCTAGCTGAGCATTATTCCTTTCAATTCCCACTGAGAGTGAATCAAGGGCCACAATTACTTCTTCTTTAAGAAAGGATCTCTCTCTCTCTTTCCTCCATGCTTTTAATAAGATGGATGAAGTCATTACAAATGGCTAATGTGAAATTGAGTTCTCATCTCCTCAGCATTATCCCTAGTATGAGTTCAAATGAAAGAACATTCTCATCACTAGAAGAGAGGCTCATCTTTCCCTAATCATAACTGGTGTACAAAGTTTAAATACCAATGAGCTGTGTCAAGATTGAGGTAGTTAGAAGGCTCAGTGGATAGAGAACTGGACCTTGAGTCAGGGAGATCTAAGCTCAAATCTGGAACCAGACACTAGTTGTGTGATCTAGAGCAAGTCACTTAACCTCCATTTGCCTTACGTCACTGGAGAAATAAATGGCAAACCATTATAGTTACCTTTGCCAAGAAAGCCTGTACAAATGGAGATTTTGAACTTTGGACTTCATCTGTCAGAAGTCCCTTTGTTTTTCCCAAAATTCCCTTTAAGATTACTCTCCTGCACTTCCATGTTTGCATGGTCATGTTATTGTTTTATAAGTTCTGTAGCTTCTCCCACTCTCCCTCTTCTTCACGAGCATGGCTGAAGTTAGTTTTCACTCTAGTTTTTTTATGTTAGTTTATTATTAATAAAATTTTATTAAATATAATATTTAGTTCTTATATATTAATTTTAATCTCTACAAGCCCCATGGACAACATTGGCATGCTAAGGTTCACAAAGTCACAGAATTGGACACAACTGAATGTACAACCAACAACAATGTCAAGTTACCATGATTAACTAAAGTAAATATAGGAAATTACTCAAAGAAAATGAAGGCACACAAAGAAACTTTCTCCACTGTATAATTGATAACAAAAATATTTACCAACATTTTTGTATGTTTTACCTCATTCATTTCCCCCTTAAAACAATCTTGTGAGGAAGGTATGATACATATTAGAATCCCTATTTGATAGATGTGGAAACTGAGGCTTATAAACCATGAGCGATTTTGTTCATGGTCCCACTGTTACCAGTTGTCAAAGATTTGGATATATCCTTCAAGCATACCTTTTACCCATCTCCAGGAAATGGTGGTACCTGAATAGACATATTTGGCTTATTTGTTGCAATCTTTTATGTAATAAATAAATTTAAGCCTGGCTTTTATGTAATAAATAAACTGCTAGAAGGACACAAAGAAAAGAACTAGAAATATGCAAGAATCCCAATAAATTAGTAGTTTAGGGAACTGTGAAGAGAAAGATTTTATGATTCATAGATCTGTGGGGTGAATTGTAAGGCCAGGCAAATGGTCAAGAACATAAGGAGATGTAGATAGGAGAACACATAAAAGAGGCACTTGGGAAAGCAAGTGAACTTTTTAAAAAATATATTTATTTAATTAATTTAGAATATTTTTCTATGGTTATATGATTCATATTCTTTCCCTCCCCTCATCCATCCCCCCCAACCATAGCCAATGAGCAATTCCACTGGGTTTTACATGTATCATTGAGTGATCTTCTAAGAAATAATGTAATAAGTTACTGAAGGACCATTTGAGCTTTGTGCTTGTATTCTGATATCTTGCTAAGACATCATTTGATCTAGTGTCTCCATGATATGTACTGACTTAGGTGGCAGGCAGAGGCAGCTAATGTTAGATATGTGACTGCAGAGTTTTTGAAAGAGAAAAGGCAGATCAATCTAAAAATCTTGGTAGCTAGGAAAATCACCGTCATGGGAGTTCCCCCACTTCCTGCTAGTCTTAAAAGTGCAGGGTCCAGCTATCATTAGACCCAGAACCTTTTGAGTAGAATCAAGAGGGATGTGGGAATAATAGGGTGGTGGAGATGCTTATTTGAGATCTGATGATTCCTCAACTAATTGGGGCCCTTTCACATGAATGATCTGATATGGCACCTTTTGGAGTAGTTTCAAATTTGGTGGAGAAGCCAATCTACACAAAGTAGTGACTCGCTGCTAGAATTATTGTGATTCTGTCTGTTCACCCACTAAAGTCAGGAGATGAAGGGATTTTGCTTATCCATAGTACGCTGCACATCCAAGTTGGCTATCTCCCAAGTAGTAGGTGGGAAAAGTTAAGCCTTATCCTTCTGAAGTGACAAATGTCTGATCCATGCTAACCACACGGTGCATTTTTCATACCCTAGAATAGGTGGGGTTGTGCTAATGGTATTCTCCATTCATTGGATCCTGCAAATACCAATTTTGTGCCTCAACAACTTTTCTTGGCTGTGAATCCTCCTCAAGGTTCCAATATGACTTTGTGGTAATTCCCTTGTCTGTACTGCATTACTTAGAAGGTTTTTCTTGATGATCTTGAAGAGGCAGCATGATTTATTGGAAAGAATACTGAATTCTGAGTCAGAAAACTTGAGTTCAGATCTCTGCTTTGCTATTAAGATAAGACCTTGGATAAATCACTTCTACTCTCTAGGTCTCAGTTTCCTTATAGTTAAACCATAAAGGGCAGACTAAAATCCTTTTCAGGTCCCTTTTAGCTATACATTCCATAACAATTAGATCAATGCATATTTGGCATTGGGTTATTAAATATACCATTATCTATATCTTCTGATATGATGTAACATGGACCCTCTTTTTTTCTGGATTTGGCCAGATGTCTTGATTTCAACATCTAAAAGTAAATTTGACTCCTTTAAGCATAAGTACTATCCCAGCTGCCTGTCAAACAGAAATAACAACTCTCTGTAGATTCCACTTCGCCACGTTCAGCCATCTTTGGTTGTTTTCTGTGACTGAGACAGAACAGTTGCAACCCTAGATGAATGCTAACAAAAACTCCACTTCACAAATGGGCTTAACTAGCATCAATCAGGATAGGAAGAATAAATACTAACATTCAAGCTATAACTTACCAAGTCCCCAAACTTATTTTTTTCCTAGCTGGTACCCATAAATAATTTACCTCCATGATTCCAAATTCTGACATTTTCTCCAAACATATGTTCCAAGCATATTGATGTCCTTCCTAAAATGTAGCTCTTAGAAGAGAACATGTTATTCTACATATTGTCTGATCAGGGAAACGTATGCTTTCTTATATTGGGCACTCCAGCTTTCTTAATTCAACCTGGCATTTCTTTAATTTTCTTGACTGCTTTGGACCACCTCTACCAAATAGTGACATCATTTTTTGTTCTTTGCTTCCTCATGATTATATGAGCAAATAAATGACTGGAGGGACTTGGTTCAAAAGAAAAAAAGAGAAAAGTGTACCTGAGCTGCAGTTTGCCAGAATAGAATGTCACACTTCATATTTAAGAGAAATTTTGGGGAGGGAGATATCACTCGAGTCATAAAAAAAGCTTTTAGTTCTATTAGAGACATCCAAAATGCTAGGTTCATCCCACTGATTTAAAGGACATGTCTAAGATTTGAAGTCTTATTCCTTAGGATTATATTTAGAGCAGAAAGCAACCTCAGAAGTCATTTAGTTCAGTACTATCATTTTACAAATTAAGGAACTGATGTCAAGGGAAATTGTGACTTCAAGGTTACACCGGTAGTAAGTATAATAAGCAGAATTTGAACTTATGTCCTTTTGCTCCCAAACCAATACTGCTTTCACTGTATATCATTGAATTATGGTCTTTGTTTGCAAACCCCCAAGCCTTCCAATGCTATCTTAAGAACCTATCCACTACAGTATGTTTTCTTTATGGTTCTGTCAATCTTGAGTCTTTGATTATATCAAATTAATTTATTCCTTGTTTGCACAGATATTTTTCTGCATTATCTTTTAATATTTATGGTTTCTTCTTCTGACTCTTGAGCCTAGGAAGTAGCTAGGTGGCAAATGGAGAGAGCACTGGGTCTGGAGTGAGGAAGAATTCAGATATTTACTAGCTCTGTGATCCTAAGCAAGTTACTTAACCTCTGTTTTCCTTAATTCACTGGAGAAAGAAGTGGTTACCCAATCTAGTATCATTGCCAAGAAAATCCCAGCAACAGTATTGGAGTCCATTGGATCATGAAAAGTTGAACAACTGAATGATTGAGCAACTTGTGTGTAGTCAAGGTATCAGGGCCAAGCGTTCCAAAGTTCTGCTAGTGGTATTGCTCTAGCAAAAACAGACACATGACTCACGATATTTATATTTGAAAGGGTCCTGTACATTTTTGTTTTGCTTTTAGGTCTTTTCTATTCTGGTGGCATAGAGTTACCAAAGTGCTAATTTTCCAAGAAAACTAATTAATTGTCCCTACATGGGCTCCATATTCAAGCTTACCATTTAATTACGTGTCTACATCAATGGACTCAACACCATTACATCTTCTTGACAATTTGAATCAGTCTTTAGAATAGCCTCAAGGTACCATGAGAATTTGAGTTTCCAAAAATATACTGTTAGGTTACTGAGACAAGAAAGAGTATTTACTTATGCTAGGACATCTTTGAATAAGTATTGAAATAAAAAGAGACTTTCTTGTTAAACCTCTGCTATCCAGAAAATTCAGTGACCCAAAACATCATCCTAAAGTCCTCTAGTTAATTGAACTATTGCTATACTGTGTTAAGAGGCACACAGATAATCTACTGGAAATGAGCAATAAAAATGCATAGAGGAAGGTTTTAGTACAGCAGCAATTGCCTACATATTGCAGATTAAAAAAGGATAGATAGTCATAAAGAATCTCTTAAACTGCTTGATAAGCCACTGACCTAAACATTTTTTTCTTCCATCTGGCCTGTTGAACGTCTGACCTTTTCAGATCTTGCTAGCTAACATAGATTGAGAAACAAATTACCTCACTACATATTTTCAATCTTAGCATTCCATCAGTTTATTCAGGTTTCAAATACCAGAGACAAAATTTAGTAGGGGAAAAAAAATGAACAGGGCTTGAAGATTAAAAAAAAAAAGATTATATTCAAATCACCTCTCTGAAATTTATGGCCAGGGCTTTGTTGTTGAGTCTGTTGTTTAGTCATTTCAGTCATGTTTGACTCTTCATGATTCCACTTGGGGATTTTTTGGCAAAGACAGAATAATAGCATGCCATTTTCTTCTCTAGCTCATTTTGCAGAGGAGGAAACTGAGGCAGAGTTAACTAGTAAATGTGTGAGGTTAGATTTGAATTCACAAAGATGAGTCTTCCCAACCCCTAGGCTCAGGACTCTATCCACTGTGCCAAACTTCCTCCTTTCAGGGACTTATAGTTTCTTCATTGGTAAAATGAAAGATCTGGACAAGATGATATAAGACCTCTTCCACTTTAAATCTAGTGACTCTAGGACTTGGTAAAAGTTATTTGACTCCATTTTCAAATCCTAAAATTAAAATGTATTTTCAGTCCCAGTGAGAAGCTTATAAAGGCAGAAACTACAATTGTTGCCAATAAGCTCAATGACTTTTGCTTGCTAGATAATAAGCACAGCTTTAAATGTCAATTCTCCATGCTTTTGATCTACTGAAGCTACCTTTTTTGACACTACTAAAACACTCCTAATTTGTAATCAGAAGGTGTCATATTTGTATCTCCACTTACCTACTGAAAAATTATTTGGACCCTTAAACTATTATCTATGTAGCAACAGTGAAGCTGGCCATTATAATTATCTGAAGCAAGAAATCCTTCTCATCTAAGAGCATTCGTCAGGACCAGTGTAATCCTGTTAAGAGGCAGCCCCATCTATTGAACCCAAACCCAGATGGGGGAGTCAAGAGACCTAAATCTAATGTGCTGCATGACTTCAGCCAAAGTGTTTGACCTTTGCAAATTCTCAAGCTGTAGAAAGGCGATAAAAGCAAAGACTTTCTTTGTCAGATGTGGGATGAAATTTTAAATAGCTAATAGAATTATCAGAACCAATAATAAAATAAAACCCTGAAGAGAGAATTATTATTGATGTATTCTTACTGAATGTTCATAAGAATCCTTGGGCAAGTCACTTAAACTCATTTTTTTCATGTGTAAGATGAGAATGTTGAACAGAACAAGTTTAATTTCATAAAAAAGGGGAATCTAGATATTCACAGATTTTTGTTATTTATTATGGTAATCCCTTCTACCAAGTTTATAGTGTGACCATCAGTCTGTCAACAATAATTTATTGAAGGGTGGCTGTTTACATAGCCCTGGGAATACAAAGAAAGCCAATGTTCCTGACCTCAGAAAGATACTATCTAGTGGAGGAGACAATGTTTAAACTATTTCAATTCAATCTAAAGAAATTATAAAAGGATATATGCTTAGGGAGAAGGCAGTATAAATGTTTGATGGAGGGAGAGACTAGAAAAGAATTCTTGCTGAAGGTGGGGTTTGAGGTGCTTTAAAGGAAGCCAGAAAGTAGAAAAAAGAGGGGAGAGCATTCTAGGCCTTCAAAGATTAAAAGTGGGAGGCAGACAGAAAGCTAACTCTTGGTCTCTGACAGTGTAAACACTTGAGCAAGAAAAAGAAGTTCTAAGAAAATCTTATAGGAGTGGTCATTAGCTAACTGATAGGAAACAATTCTTTGTACTAAAGAACTTTGTACTTGGGCTTAGAATATATTATGCATGAATGGAGTAGACAAGACTCTGAAAGGAATGACAGAAAAAACTAAGAAAAGGCTTGCTTGTTTGCAATTCCAAGTTCTAGAATAAAATGACATCTCTCTCATCCTAAAAAGGAAAGGTATGTTCTCTGACAGTTATATCAAGCTAAATGAATTCTTTAGGACTACATCTGCTAAAAACAATAGCCTTTCATTTTTAATTTTAATTAGCAGACCACACAATTAGTTGAGACAGAAGCATTTTAATGAAATAGCATAGCAAGAAAAGGGGGAAATTTCACCAAAACTCTGGAGTCAAAGGACCCGGATTCAATTCCACCACTGATAATTAGCTGCCTTATGAGACCTTGGCAAGTCACTTGATTCACCTCTCTGGGAACAATTCATTTTCCTCTGTTGTAAATTGAAGACATTGAATGAGCTGGCCTCTGAGGTCACTTCTAGGTCTAGGCTTATTATTTTATGAAAAATAATATTTCCCTCATGTAGCATGGATGCGCTTTTCTATAGAAAAACTCAGTACTGTATTCTGGAAAAGGAATACTTCTTGCCTTGATTCTACAAAACTGCTTCTCCAGAGTTTTCCTGTTGGCAATATTTGGCATCTTTACATCATCTAATTTATTAATGAGTTTTCTCTTTGACTCATCACCCCACTACCCCATTTTTGCATACCCATATAACATTCCTGGGTTAAATAGAAATACTTCTATCATCTCAGAGATTAATTAAAGTAGTAGTAACCTTTGGAACTCCCCAGTGTATAAATGTGTTTAAGACTCAGATATATATATATATATATGTGTGTGTGTGTGTGTGTGTGTGTGTGTGTGTGTATGTTCCCTGAATACAACAAATTGAACCCAGGATATTTGTCTTCTCCAACTTAAATTGAACACATTAGCTTGAACATTTTAGAAAGCCAGACTATGACAGGTTACAGTTTATTTATAGCTGCTACCCTTTGGCATCTAATATTAAAATCAAATTATACTTTAAGGCTTTTAAAAAGGCACAGCTGAAATGGGCAGAGCCAAGATGTCTCAGAAGGTATATCAGACCCACCTGATGGCTACCAAGTTACTTCCCCAAAAACTAAGTTTTAACCACTCAAAACGAATTCTGGAGTAGCATAGCCCACAAAAAGATGGGGTGAAATAATTTTTTACTGCAAAACAATTTAGAAGGTTGTCACAGAAGATCCAGTGCACCAAGGTGGAAGGGAAGTTCAAAACAGTGATCCAGAGTTATTAGGAGAACTAGTATTCACATATATATATATATATATAAAGCTTCAGGGGAACAAGGGACCCTGCTCCAAGTTCCAAGGCAGAAAAGAATGCTTGTGGTTAATCACAGATCAGAGCACAAGCTGAAGAATATTAAACCCCTCTCCCTTTGATCATACCACCTTGAAAGAACTGAAAATTTATAGATCCACAGAGCTACCTGTGGAGGCAGATACACAAAGAACCTAAAGTTTGGAATGGTGCCTCCTTCCCGGTAGATATAGAGTCCAAAATTAGCAGTTTTTATTTAAATTTTAAAAGGTCAAAAATCAGCAAACAACAGTGAAAAAACAAATTCAACACAGAAAATTATTTGGTAAAAAAACCAAAACATGAAATTAGAAGATGACAAGTCCAAAGCCTCCAAGAAAAATATGAATTGTCCTCAAGCCCAAAAAAATAGAGGAGCTGAAAACATTTTAGAAATCAAATTAGAGATGTAGAAGAAAAATCAAAAAAGAAATGAGAATGATACAGGAAAATCATGGGGAAAAAAGTTAACTGCTTTGTAAAGGAGGCAAAAAAAAATACTCTGAGGAAATTAATATCTTAAAAAAAAAACCCAGCTATGGTAAAAGAGGGACAACAATCCAAAGAAAAAAGTAATTTTTTTAAAAAAGAAGAATTGGCCAAAGGGAAAAAGATAAACAAACAATGCACTGAAGAGAAAAGCTTCTTGAAAGAAAGAATTGGCCATTTGGGAAAAGAAGTACAAAATTCAGTGAAGAAAAGAACTCTTCAAAAAATATAATTGGCCAAATGGAAAAGGAGTTACAAAAGCTCACTCAAGAAAATCATGCTTTAAAAATTAGATTTGAGTATGTGAAAATTGACTCCATGAGAAATCAAGAAACCAAGTAAAAAGAATGAAAAAGTAGAAGAAATGTGAAATATTTCACTGGAATAAAACAACTGATCTGTAAAATAAACACAGGAAAGAATCTAAGAATTATTGGACTACCTGATAGCCATGATAATAAAAAAAAGCTTAGATACTATTTTTCAAGAATTTATCAAGAAAAACTATCATGATATTCTAGAGCCAGAGGGTAAAATAGAAATGGAAAGAATCCACCAATTGCTCCTGAGAGAGATACCAAAAGGATTGCTCCCAGGAATATTACAGTCAAATTCCTGAACTCACATGTCAAGGGGAAAATAATGCAAGCAGCCAAAAAAAAAAAACCCAATTCAAATATAATGGAACCACAATCAGGATAACACAAGATTTAGCAACTTCTATATTAAAGGATCAGAGGGCCTAGAATATCATATTCCAAAGGGCAAAGGAACTAGGACTTCAACCAAGAATCATTTACCCAGTAAAACTGAAAATAATCCTTTCAGGGAAAAAAACATAGTCAATGAAATATACATAGACTTTGAAATATTCCTGTTGAAAAGATCAGAGCTGAATGGAAAATTTGACTCTCAAATAAAAGACCAAAAAAGAAGTAAAAATGAAAGAGAAATCAAGACATTTTATAAGGTTAAACTGTTAATAAGATTACATGGGAAGATGATTCTTATATAACTCCTAAGAACTTTATCATTATTAAGGCAATTAGAAATAGTAAGACGGCAAGGGTTTTAGTTGAATAGGATAGGATGTCTTAAAAAAAGTAAATTAAGGAGTTAAAAAAAAGGAATGCATTGGGGGAAGAGAAAAATAGAATGGGGTAAGTAAATTCCCATAAAAGAGTCATAGAAGAGCTTTTACAGGGGATAGGAATATGGGCGAATTGGAGAGGGGTGCTCTTGAACTTTATTCTCATCAGAATTAGTCAAATGAGGGAAGAACATACATAATCAATTGTGTATAGAAATCTATAGGGTCACTACAGGAAAGTAAGAGGGGAAAGGAATAAAAGAAGGAAGAGTGAGACTGATAGAAAAGAGGGCAATTTGGAGGAGGTGATGGTCAGAAAATAAAAAGGGAAATACAATAGAGAGCACTACATAGTAATCATAATGGTGCAAAAAAATTTTATGTCTAATAAAGGCCTCATTTCTTACATAGAAAGGAGTCAAAATGTATAAGAATAAAAATCATTCCTCAAATAAATAAATGGTCAAAGGATATGAACAGTCAGTTCTCCAAGTATTTAAAACTCTCTATATTGAACATAACTGTACACAGTAACAGGAATATCTTACAATGAATAACTATCAATGACTCAGTTATTCTTAGTAATACAATGATCCAACACAATCCCAAAGGACTCATGAAAAAAAAAATGCCATCTGTCACCAAAGAAGGAACAGTTTTGAATCCTGACTAAAATGAACATTTTTTCTTTATTTTTTTTTGTCCTAGTTTCCTGCCACAAAAAAAGATTAATATGGAAAAGTGTTTTACATGATCACACATGTAAATCTTTATGATTGCTTATCTCAGGGTAAAAAGGAGGGAGGGAAAGGATTCAAGGCTCAAAATTATTTTTTAAATGTTATAAACTTTTTACATGTAATTGGGGAGAAAAAAGGCATAGCTACATTGTATTAAGTTCTCAGAAGTTTACATAGTGTGGATATATCTTCGTCTCTAACCCTCTGGCAATGACATCAAGTTGTTTTCTGCTATGGTCTGCTAGTATTGAATGACATATAATATTTTTGCTCATCACTGGTCATCATTTATTCCTGATGAGTCTTATCTCTTTTTTGTCATATCTTTGCTCAGCATATCGATTGGTCATTTGCACTGATCTTAAAGTTACTGAGTTGCCCTCTGCCATCACATCTTCTAGATTTCAACTTGATTTCAGCAACCATTTTCTCTAGCATAGAGTCTATCAGGCTTTCCCCCTTCAAAATGGATCTCTTATTCTTTTAATAAACTGTTAAGAGGTATATATCTAGGTAGCTAACAGAAGCCAACAGATGCCCTAGGCTAAGAATAAATCTATTTTTTTGATTCCTGTCTCAAGACATCTACCAGAGGTCCTTAATCTCAGACAACTCTCTGACCTAACATTTGAACATTCCTTTTAACCTCTATTAAATCCCTTGATTTTCTATCCTCAAGACCTATTTGGGTCACCACCCTAAAAGTCACATAGGAGTTTTTTAGGGATAAGGTAATGAGACTCACCTCATTCCCAATTCTCTTTTATTGGCATGCAAATTAAGCTAGGATTTAGAAGTGAAAGCTATGTGGGACAAGAAGGTCTGCTGTCTTCTTCCCAGATTATATACTCCTGCCTTATTATATCCCACTGAGAGTGGGGAAAATTTTTAGCATTCTGACTCTCACAAACATGCCCAATTCTTAAAATATTTAAAGAGGCCTTCAAAGCCATCAAAATTCAGATAAAGAAGCAAATGGTATCATTTTTGAATCCAATCCTTTTTTACAATGGTAGCTAAGTTTCACAGTGGAAAAATTATGAGACTTGAAATCAGGAAGACCTCAGTTTGAATCCTATCTCAGCTCCTAACTGTATAAACATGAGATGATCACTTAATCTCTCTCTACCTCTGTTTATTCATCTGTTAAAAGGAGGATGAAAATTTTAAGTTGTATATAAGTGAATTTTATTATTATTACATAAGCAATGAATAAATGA
The DNA here is from genome assembly GCF_016433145.1 of Gracilinanus agilis. Taxonomy (NCBI): domain Eukaryota; kingdom Metazoa; phylum Chordata; class Mammalia; order Didelphimorphia; family Didelphidae; genus Gracilinanus; species Gracilinanus agilis. The sequence continues at coordinate 246,157,390 of NC_058135.1, forward strand.
AACCTAAGAATGCTGCTAGAAAAAGGTAGTCCAATTGTATGTTAGACATTAAAATAACGGTCAGCTGGTAGGCAGAGGGGCTGGCAATTCATGGAATCATTGACTAATAGTTGGAGTAGACCTCAGATGTCAACTGATCCATTCCATACCTAATTGAGGTATCAGATCCCAAACACTCCCAAGAAATCACTACAGTTTACAACTTCAAAAGTAACAAAAACTACAGTTTACAACTTCACTGAAGAACTTACTACCCCTCCTAAGTCAATTTATTCAATTTGTGGATTTTGTAAATGTTGGAAATAAGCCAAACTCTGCCTTCTTAAGTGTAAATCTGTTCCCTATTCTGGAGGCATGTAGAAAAATGATAACATCTTTGCTAATAATATACTCCTCTCCAAAATTTTTCACCATCACAGCCTACAATAGATGATAAAGAACTATATATTTGTTGTTTGGTTTTACATAGACCTATGATTTTATTACTACCCTCTCAATAAGAAGACTTGATTCAGATTCTCAAAATATTTTGTAATTCTCAAAGAGTTGTTTGGAGACTTGAGTCACATAATGAGTCAGAGAAATGACTCAGATTCAGGTCTTCTTGACTGAGGTAAAATATCTATTCATTATATTATTTGGTTACTTGACTTTTATGATTTCTATATGACAAATATTTTTTAAAATTTCAAACTATCATGATGCCCCTCTGGAGGCTAAACATCACTAGTTCCTTCAACATGTCTTTGTATAGCAGTATTTTCAATGATCTCCACATCCTGGCCATCCTCATATAGATATATTCCTATTTTCCAGTGTCCTTTCTAAAATTTACCTCCCCCACAAACTCTAATAATAATACTCTATTTCTGGGGATGCCCTTCCGTTCCTTTTTTTTTATATGCTGACACTAATTAAATCCAAAATAAACTCTGAGACATAAGACTCCTAATATAATGCCTGAAGCTGTTTGTTTATATGGTACAAGTCATAGATATCATGATACATTTAAAAACCATTAGACTGTTGACCCTTACTTTATTGTGTTGTAAATGATGAAATAAAGATGCCTGCAGAATGTTCATTTCCTCTAGAATATTTAGAGGTCAACTTGTTGATTGTCTTTCATAAATTGTTTCTGAAAGGCCCCTAATAATTATACAATATTCCTCTGTTTTAACACAAAAGGCATGGAATTTGCTATGTAATATTAGTGCATCTTATTGTAAGATAGATCAAATGATTATAAAATTCTTAGCTGCCTTGAGTCCAAATCAATCTCTGATAAGTTCTATCTGTTGTGTAAGAGTGATATATATCTTCTAACACGACATATGTGGAATTATGCATTACATGTTGCCATATGTACAACCTAAATCATATTATCTGCCTTCATGGAAAAGAGGAAAAGGTGGGAGGGAGAGGACATAGACCACAGAATATCAGAAAATGATTATTAAAATTTTATCTACATGTAATCTGGAAAAAATATGAAAAATAAGACATGTTTATCCAAAACAACAACGAATCCCAACAAATTTCTACTTATTAGTCCAATTTGTGTTCTCTAGAGATGCATAGAATAAATCTATTTCTTCTTTGATATGAGAGATTTTTGAATGATTGAATTTTGTTCTCTTTTATATCTCTGGCTTCCTTACCCAAGCTAAACTTTTAAATTTTCTTCTACTAGTCCTCATAAAGCATTATTTGCAGTCCCTACATTTTCCAAATTGATTTCTCAGGCATTTTCCAGCTTGCCAATATCTCTTTTAAAATGTAATGCCAGCCAATGAATGAGTTACACAGATATGGTCTCCTTAGACCTTTGCATAGTGAGATTATCCATCTGTGCTATGTCATGAGTACACTGAAGCCCAAACTCCTACACCTGTGTAGAGATCTTGCCCTTCCCAGTGTCTCAGTTTCCCACTATGACAAATTCCAGGGTCCTTCAGCTCCTTATAGAGTATTAACACAGTAACAGAAAAATTAATCACTATTACCTAATAAATGGCTGAGCTTCTTTTTTGTAGGACACAAGCCTGATTTTACCTGGTCTGGATCATAGAGAGTATGCAGGTTGGTTTTGTATTTGATTTTTTAAAAATGTGTAACATCTCTAAGTATCTGTAAGATGCCTTTATATACTCTGTAGAACACCTGGGTCCCTGTAATAATATAAGTAGACCAGATGAGTATGTGCACAATCATTCTGAATTCTACAGAAGGAAGTTCTTCATTATGTAATTTATCCAGTGAGCAAATACAAATAATATCCTATTAGCCCTCCACATGGTAACTTACTCTGGCTTCTAGCTCAAGTGGTCTTATCAATGACTATCTGGCAAGTCTTAGTCTTACATACCACTTGGTGATATAGTAATAAAGACCAGACCTGAACATTTTAACCTGTACTGAATCAGGTTCTGAATTTTCTAGATGATACAAAATATTGTTTAAAATAATACAAAAGGAGAAATCTATGGTTCTACCTAAATCTTCCATTTTTTTAAATTGGGAAAATTTTATTTTTTTTTATTTTTTATTTATTATCTAAAATTAATTTAGAATATTTTTATAGGGTTACAAGATTCATGTTCTTTCCCTCCTACACTCTCCCATAGCCAATGCACAATTCCACTGGGTTTTACATGTGTCATTGATCAAGATCTATTTCCATATTATTGATATTTGCACTAGGGTGCTCATTTAGAGTCAATATCCCTAACCATATTCCCATCAACCCATGTGATCAGGCAGTTGTTTTTCCTTTTTACACCCATATGTTCTTGCCTATCTGTAGGGAATTATTTTTCTCCATCGAATTACTTCTCTACCTTCTCCCAACCCAAGGTACAGGACATATAGATCAAGCTAATAGATCAAACACATATTTGTTTGAAAATAATAAAATTGAAGAGTAAAATGTTGCACTAAGCCCTTTAACATGACTCTGTGTATCCATCTCCCACAACTCTTCTTGATAACTTTACCCTGTCTTTCATTTGTCCAAAAGGATTACTAGACTACCCTTCCTTAAAAGTTTGCTCTGAATGTATAACCCAGATCAAATTTCTTACCAACTCTGAGACAGGGGAAGAGAAGGAAGGGATAGAAACAATTTCAATCTTTTAATTTCAGAAAATTCACGTTGAAAATTGTTATTACATGTAATTGGGAAAATAACATATCTTTGAATAATAAAATATTATTGTTGAAAGGAAATAAAGGTGTGTGTGCTCAAGTCCCAATTCAGGGACATGAAGTATAAGTAACTGAAAGGAAGGGAATGGAGACAATGATCACAGCTAATATAATAAAAAGGATTCACAATACCTGAGTTTCTGGAACTTGGTAACTCCTTTCTCTTCAGTGTTCTCTTCCTTTCCTGGCTCTAGGTCACCTTCATATTACTGGTCACGACCATTCCATCTCTAATTTCTGACATCACACATAGAAGTTCAGTCCCAAACCTGAAAGGACCATATCTTTAAAGCCTTAACCCACTTGCAATGATTCCCTTGTCTTTGTTTCTCTCAAGCAACTAATGCTTACCCAAGAACAGGCAAGAAATAGTATGTCAAACACAATTGATCTCACCTGCCTGTTCTTCAAATGGGAGACAGAAAGTCCTCCTTAAAGGTAAAAGAAATAAACAGGCATGAAACTCCTACACCTGTGTAGAGATCTTGCCCCTTCCCAGTGTCTCAGTTTCCCACTATGACAAATTCCACGGGCCTTCAGCTCCTTATAGAGTGTTAACACAGTAATGGAAAAATTAATTATGTATTTCTATTCTGAGCATTTAATTGGATACCTATGAAGAGAGAGGACCTGTGAGATAATGATCTCTGACATTGTCATTGTTATGATAAATTAAGGTCATAAAAGTACAGTGAGAGCTTAGAGAAAGGTGACATAAAGAAACAATATGTTAATTACCGTTAATATGAAGGCAACTTGTCTTCCTGCAGATTTCTTTCTTAAGAGGGAAAGCAAGGAGAATTGGGTTTCCTGATAATAAGATTAAATCTACCTGGCCCATTCTTAAATCTAATCATCAAAAGTGTAAACAACTCTACTTAACTCACAAGTTGGGAGGTCTGTGACCCACGTGTGCTAGAATGAGTGACGAATCAGAATTTACTAACTGTCTCCTGGGAAGTCCTAAGAAAAGTGTCTGTTGTGATTGGACACACAAACTAGGAGGAAGGCACAAGAAGTGATGCAAAAGAAGCCCCTTTAAAAGAGAGGTCAGTGATTTCACCTGGGCTCTTCTTATTTGTGTCTTGGACCTGGAGGAGGGCTGGACCTGGGACCATAAGATCTTGGTGATACCTTCTAAAATCTTTCTCTTAGAATTACACATGGTGAGTGTAAAGACTAAATCTTCCTAGAATTCCAGGGCCTTCCAGCCCTAGGCCTTTTAGGTGGAAACTCCCTTGACTGAGGGCTATTAGATCTGCCTGGGTTAAACTAGGGGATTGGAGCAAATTACCTAGTGTATTAGATTACTTATCCTATGTTATCCTCTTTCTCATTTCCTTATTTCCTCTTCCTCTTCTCATTTGTAAATATACTTCCCTAAAAGTCAATTTGACTTGAGGTTATTCTTTAATTGGGGATTGACAATTATTCAATTCCCTGGCAACCAAACCTTTTAATATTCACCCAATCAAAACCCCTTTTTACCCTTTACAGGTTTAGACATAGTTAGATGGATGAAATGGATGGTCATGTGTAGTTTTTGGTTGGAAGGGTGCAAAAAAGTCCTTACCTGCTACTATAAGAAGGGACTTCATGGATCATCCTGCCCAATCCTTTAATTTTATTGATTAGGAAATTTAGACAGAGGCAAGAAGTAATTTGACCAAGTTTTTTCCACTGGTAATCACAACATCTATAATGCCTGCCCAGCTTCATTAAAACTCAGCTCTTGCCCTTCATAGTCTGTCAACTATTTTTCCAGATTTTCCTTTACACATTCCACTTTCCCACTAAACCAATCTAATAATTAGTTGTTCCTCAGATTGAACATTTATCTCCTGTCTCTTTGTTTTTGCCCCAACTTAGAATGCATTCCCTCCCAACTATTGTTTCTTGGAATTCCTAACTTCCTTCTACTTTGAACTCAAGGGTTATCGCCTACAGTAGTCTTTTCTTCTATTTCACATTTGTTTGTACTTTCCCTCTCCTGAATTTATTACCCTTATAAATTTGGACAAAAGGGTTCCTTAATTGATGCCAAGAAATCTTTACTACTTTTGTCTTCCTATGTCAGTGCCCAATGTTATATGGCTATTAATATGAAACGCAAATCTCTAAATGATTAACAATGAGTCTCACACAAAAAGTAATAGAGAAGAATATAGTGGGCATGAACAGGCTACAACATGAGACAAATCAAGATCTTCAAAAAAACAGGAGAAGCAAGGATAGACTTAGAATGATCATTTTTCATTTTACAAATAAGGAACCTGTTACCTAAGACTTTCCCAAAGTCACATATATACTGTAGCAAGTTTAAGAGGCAGAATTTTAATCCAAGTATTCTTCCCCCAGAGTCGATAATATTTTCCCCACACCATACTACCCACTTCTGAAATACAAATATACCATCAGGGAAATATCTGCCTTGAAAACAATAGTCATAATTGGCATTTATAGCACTTTTAATAGTAGGAAAGAATTTAACATATTGTCTCATTTTATTCTGACAGCAACTCTGTGAGGTAAGCATTACTAATATCCCCATTTTATGGATGAGGAAAATTGAAGCTAAAAAAATATTAAATGACTTTCCTATGGTCACACAGGTGGTAACTGGGATAGCTTTGAAGTCAAATTTTTGTGACTGCAAGTCCATTTGTCTCTCCCCTATGCCACCTAATAGCATAATGGTAGTTAATAGAGAACTTGATCATGCAGCATGGGTAAAACATAATCAGAGTACTCCCTTATGATTCTGTAGAGGAGAAGGAAGGTCCTTCAATGGAGAAGTAAGGCTGGACGTGGACTACATTAATAAAAAATGTGTCAGAATGTATGAGTTACTCTCTGTATCATCTTGTCAACATGGATTTCTGGATGACTCAGTTTACCCTTGCTTTTGAGAAATCCCAGTACTAAGCACACCTATTTTGATTTGAATGTTAAGCACCTTTTTTTGGCGGCTTCTCTATTGGATGAAGCCCAGCTCCTGAGTTTGACCATTTGTATTTTATTTATTACAGTTGACCATTCTCTAATGCCATAGCTGTTGAATGTTAGTCTGTCTTCCCACCTGTTTGTGGTCAATCTTTGTAAGCTTCCCAAAAGGGTATAAGAGACTCTCAGGTTCAGTATCTCTTTGGAGTTGGTATCTAGGATGGTGTCTTCTCCCAGAGATACGGTTCCCAGAATCTCAGAGCCTTTGGTTCTGTATGGAATTTCATTTCTGATTCTGTGTGGTGGCCAGATTAATGAGCCTATCCCTTTTCTAATTACTTGAAAGTTCTGTATTTATTTCCAAGTTAACAATCTGAATTTATGAGATCTTTTGGAATTTCCCTGAGTCAAGCATATTATCTGAGCCTACTAGATACCCAATCAATGTTTGTTGAATTAACTGATTTTGGTTTTTGCCTCTTCTTATAAATATGCAATCACCTATAATATGAGAGACTAATTATTTCCATTATGTATTTTTCTGTTGCTCATTGTTTACTTTTCAATTTTAATATTTCCCAGATGCCTCATGGTCTTATATGATTTATAGTCATATAGTATTACCTGAAGAATATTTGTTTTAAGATTTATTTTTTGCTGTGTTGAGCAATTTGGAATCTTTGAAACAATGGTTACAATTCAGGCCACCCTGTTTAAAGAGGATTTTAAAAAATCACAGAGATTTTAGAGGTCACTTAATTGAAATCCTTTATTTTGTAATGAGTAAGTGGAGTCTCAGATTGACTGAATTTCCTAGTCAAGGTCACACAGGTAGAAAGATGGATAAGCTACTTTGCACAGATCAGATGAGAATTCAAATGCACATCCATCCCCTGACTGCAAATCCTATGATCTTTTCTCTGTACCACAATTGAAGGACCTACTAAGAAATACTTTTAATTCACTGCTTCTGGAACAAATAGTGCTTATTTGATTCCAGAACTGCCTTTGTTTCCTTTAATTAATTTACATGGGCATACTTTTCTCAATCATGCTCCATAGATGAGCAAATTAAGCAGAGTTAGGGGGAAAAGGAATTCTAATGCTTTAGATAAATATAAATATTTAGTAAAATTATTTTATAATTAAATACTGGCAATTTCCAGTTTAGAGTGTTGGTAGAACATTTGTAGGACAGCTAGATGGCTCAGTGGATAGACCCTGGATTTAGGAAGTCTCATTGTTTTGAGTCAAATCTTGCCTAAGACACTACCTGTGTGACCCTGGGCAAACCACTTAATCCTATTTGCCTCGGTTTCCTCATCTTTCAAGTGAGCTGGAGAAGGAAATGGCAAACTTATTCCAGCATCTTTGCCAAGGAAATCCAAAATGGGGTCACAAAGAGTCAGAAACAACTGAACCACAGCAATGATTGATTTGGATAGTCTAAATGAGTTAGGCTCTTCCCTATGCCTAAAATGCATGACCCATCTGATCTCTACTTTTGAGAATCTCTGACTTCTTTCTACTTTTAGTTTCTTCATGTTCTAGAGGCTTTCCTCCACTCCCCTCAGTTACACTCTGGCTTTCTGGATCCACAAATTGCTTATTTCTGTTTTCTTTTGTCTAGTTAACATGACTGTGACTGTGGGTGTTTAAAATATAGTAAGATAGAGTTCGACTGCCAGGAATGCACCCTGCCCCTGCTAAGTTCAGCAGCAGCAGGCGATGGCTCTGGTCCAGGCAGCCCTGGAAGCCCTAATATGACCAGTTGCACCTTTTCCAGACAACAGCCAACCAGTTTTGTAAATGAGGGAACCCTAAAGTGTTTGTAGCAAACTCTTGAGAGGCAAATGAAACAACCCTCAGCTGGCCATCTGGATAAGCCCCAAGATGCACCAATAAATTCCCCATAAAAGATGAGTTCTCTATAGCCCAAATCAGCACCCTAAAGAGCTGTGGACTTTTGGGGGTTATTCAACTTTTTCCATTTTCCTCCTATGCTATCTTAAATAAATACTCAGCATTCTTGGTGAAAGTTCAATAATTTCACTATAATTTTGACTCTCTCTTTTCCTCTCCCTCTCTTTCTCTCTCTCTTCTCTCTCTCTCTCTCTCCCTCTCTCTCTCCCTCTCTCTCTCTCTCTCTCTCTCTCCATATATATACATATATATATATATATTATATATGTGTGTGTATGTATGTATCTCTGAATACTTATGAGATCAAGGAATTTTGAGGGGGAGGGAGAAAGGTATTTTGGGTCTTAGTTTCACCAATGCCTAGTAAAAAGTGTCTAATAAATATCCATGGAATTTAATTCAAATGTTGAATCAGCACAAGATTGTGATTTAGAGTTTGAATGAACTTTAATAATATTTAGGCCAACCCTTTCACTTTCGAGATGAGAAATCTGAGGCTCAAGAAAGCTTAGTGACTTGTCCAAGGTTATGCAGATATAAACTGGCCAAATTAGAGTTCATAACCAGGTATTTTTTTCTCAATCTCTGATCACATTACTAGAAATAATATTCACAGTTGCTATGAAATGGATCTAAGCAAAACTGATGTCTTATGTACTCCAGAATGATTAAAGAAAGAAAGTATGATCTCTGACCCAATTAGAGAAGGGATGGAGATGACAAGCCTAGCATCTTTTATCCTCAGCATTTTGAGAGTCAAAATAACAGGGAAGGCAATTACTACTTAATTGCCAAGAAATCTGTCCACAAATTAGCTAGTTTAACCTGTCAATAAAGAGACTAAAACAAAATTCTTTGTTACAGAAAGCATTTTTTCTATGGATAAAGATCAAAGAAAACACTTTATTCAAGGTTGATACTTGAGTATGACTTGTAACCAAACCAACAAGGTATCATTTCTATATAACTATAGCCCTATATTGCTCCTCCCTCTTTCAGCTAAACAGCTAGGGGAGAAAATGTCTAAAATAGTTTCCCCAATTTCCTTTCCACTGAGTTTTACAAAGCTTTTCAATATGGCTTCTGACTTTGTCACTCATTTGAAAATTCTCTTTCCAAAGTTACATTTTAATACACATATAACCCATATAAAATTGCTTGCCAGCTCCAGGAGGGAGGGAGACAATTTGGATCACATAAATTTGGAAAATTCATGTGGAAATTTGTTATCACTAAGTTACATCTTGATTACATCTCAGATTGTCTTTTCTCCATTTTCATCCTTCTTGATTTCTTGATCTCTCTGGAGCATTTCTCATCATTTATCCACTTCTCCTAGATACACTCTCCTCTCTGGAGTTTTGCAACACTGCTCTTTTTGGTCTCTTCCTAAGCTTTCTCTATTTCCTGTACTGGGTCATCAGCCATAGTGTATTTTCTACATGTAAATTTATACCAAGATTCGATCCTGGGCTGCATTTTGTTCTCTCTCTATACAGAGATCTTAGTAATCTCATTAACTTTGATGGATTTATTTATCATGACTAGAAACTGACTCCAAGATATACAACTGGCTTTTCTCCTCAGCTCTAGTCCCACAATGACAATCACCTTTTAGACTTGGAATTGGGGATCTGATTGGCACCTCAAGTGCAATGTGTCCAAAGCAGACCACATTATCTTTCTCCACAGACTCACCCTACTTCCAAATTTCTTTATTTTTTGTTGAAAGTAGCATCAACATTCACAATCTCAGTGTTAGCCTTTACTCTCACCTCATATATCCAGTCCATTGCTTCATCATGCCATTTATCTCTAAAATTCTCTTGCATCCATTTCTCTTCCTATATGTCAAGTCTACTTGATCATCTACATCAGTGGTTCCCAAAATTTTTTGGCCTACCACCCCCTTTCCAGAAAAAAAATATTACTTAGTGCTCCTTGTCACATACTATCTCCGCCCCCTTACAGTTATTCACTGCCCCCAAATGCACCTGTGGCCATCATCACTCCCCCCTTCCCCCCCCTGGATTGCTGCAGCACCCACCAGGGGGCAGTGGTGCCCACTTTGGGAATCACTGATCTACATTCACTGATTGCTTCAATAGTCTCCTAATTGGCTTACCTGCCTCTCCCTACTCCAGTCCTCTTTCCATATAGCTACTTATTTCCATAAAGCTCAAGTCTAATCAGATCACTATCTATATCAATAAATAAAGATAAAAACTCTCTTTTGTCAGGACTAATTTGTAAGTCCTTTGAGTACCAAATAAAAGACATTTTTAAATCATATTCATTCCTATAGAAAATGACATGATCAGAACTCTGCTTTAAGGCAATCACTTAGTAGCTCTTTGAATAGAGAACTGGAGTGACAATCATCAGTGTTCAGGAATCACAGTTGGTCATTGCATTGATCAGAGATTTTAATTTCAAAATTTGTCTTCACATTTTTGTGTTTTACATTTCCTAACTCCCCTTGCCCCAGTGCCTGCCCTCTCCCAATCAGCTTTGTCCATTTGGCATGCATACTCAACCCATTGAGTATTAGCTTCTTAAAGCAAAGGCTATTTCTCTTTTGCCTATATATTTTCTAGCACAGTTCTTTACACAGAGTAGGCATTAAAAAAAAATCTTTCCTGATTGGTTGATTGGCCATGCTATTAGCTCCTTTGTTATGGTAGAATGTGAGAGACTACTGGGCTGTTGGGAGGAGCATAAGGCTTTGAAGGAAGAGACTTGATTTTTTGTCCCAGCTCTGTTAACTTGGGATGTGAACTTGAGCTAGTCTTTCAGCTCCTGAGAGTTTGTTTTCTCCTTCTGAAAATTAGAAGTTTGGGCTAGATGGTCTATAAGATCCTACTCCAATTCTCTGGTTCAAGATCCTTCAACTGAATTCAACATTGATTAAAATGACCATTATGTGGTTATGCTAAATGCTAGGGCCACTGAGGAAAAATGAAGTATAGTTCCCATCTCAGGGAGCTTAAATCCTACTCTTCTTCATTTAGATAAACAATTTTCTTCTTTAGAGTCAACCTCCACATTCTACCCACAGTAAAATGAGAAGAAAATTCAGAAAAGAGAGGAGAATACTGGATCTTTTTATTTTGATAACAGTTGAAATGACCTGCTAGACTTCTGAGTGCGGGGTCTGGCTGAAACCACTAGGCAATAATCCCATACCTAGTGCTGACATTTTAGCGTTTTCAAGACCCTTTCACATCTGGTACATGCAAATATTAAGCAATTACATTGTACAAGATACTGAGGATTTGAGATGGTAGCTGTGATTTTATTGGCTTGGTAAACTACATGGAGAGAAAAATCCCTCCACTAATATGTATCATTATCTCCCCTATAATTTAACATCTATGAGAGAGAAGGGGGTCTGGGAGACATTGAGGACTTAAGGGACTTGCCCAAGGTTATGTTAGAGATTAAGTTGAACCCAGGTCTTCTTAAATTTAACATCCATTCTTTTTTCTTTTTTCTTTTTTTTAAACCCTTACCTTCCATCTTTGAGTCAATACTGTGTATTGGCTCAAATGCAGAAGAGTGGTAAGGGCTAGGCAATGGGGGGGTCAAGTGACTTGCCCAGGGTCACACAGCTGGGAAGTGTCTGAGGTCAGATTTGAACCTAGGACTTCCCATCTCTAGGCCTGGCTCTCTATCCACTGAGCTACCCAGCTGCCCCCAAGATCCATTCTTTTTTAAAAATATATTTTATCATATTTTTAAGGGTTACCATTTATTTTTTAATATATAACAATATAATATGTAACATAATTTTAATCCATTAGGTCACCTGTCTCTTGGGCCCTGGAATCACAAAGATAAAATGAAAAACATTCCCTAACCTCAAAGACCTTTCATTTCATTGGATCTCAAAGAAAGCTTATTAAAAGCCTAGGTGGTTGACATTTCCAATTCCCAGGTTATCCCAATTTTAAAGCTGAGACTTGTTTTACACTGCTGCTTTGCTATAAAAATGAATAAGTGTTAAGTACCTACTATGTGTCTGGTGCTGTGCTAAGTGCTAGGAATACAAATATGAAGAAGAAAAACAATCCATACTCTTGAGATGCTGATGACCTAATAAAGATAGATAATACATAAAAGGAGGCTAAAAAGGTGGCTGGTAGTGGAGGGAGGGCACACAGAATCGGTGTGTGATAAGAGAGTCCAGAAAAGTATAGCCAGGTGGGAAATGAGGAGGTGGGTCCCCTGGGCACACTCCTTAAATGCAAGTTTTCAGAGGAATTCTCTACCTTACCCTCCAGAGGAGTCTCAGGAGCAGAAGGTACTAAGGAAATGCAAAGATTCAAGACTAAATACATCTTAAAGGATGATGAGTTCCTTGAAGCATGATGAGGATACCCAAAAGAATGCAACCAGGTGTAAAACTGAAAAAAATGTTATCTTTAAAGTTATACTAATATTTTCCTAAACACTGACTTGATTCAGTTCTATGGTATTAACCTTGATTGCCATTAAGTCTCAGAAGGTAACAGATGGGCACCGATGAGCTCAACTGACCCTTTACATTGCCAGGTCTGTAAATAAGAAATGCAGCTGTAAATCAATCTGAGCTGAGGTCACAACCTCCATGGTGCCAACAGTAAGAAAATCCCAGTAATAAAAAAAGCCTCTGCATTCAGCAAGTAAAGGAAGAAAAAGGAGAGCTTCCTACCCTTAACTCCCATCTAATTAGTTATTAACATGGTGAATGTTTTCACAAAGGGAAATAGCTGAATAAGATTCCAGTGGAAACATTAAAGGCTTTGATCTTGTTGGTCCTGACAAAAAGAACCATATGGAAAGAATTTAATTAATGATCTTTAAGAAGGACCAAATGAAAGCTTAGTCTTTAAAGGGATAGGTATTTTCTTTCAAATTCCTTCAAGGACAGAACACAATAAATGGATTAAGTTATGATATGAGAGATTAAGGTTAGAGAGAGAACTTCCTCACATAGAAGATTGCTACAGAGGTAGTCATAGCCTGAGCTAAAATCTCTGTCTTAGATATTTAATTTCTGTGTGACCTTAGGCAGGTCAATTTTTAGCTATTCTCATCTGTAGTTTTGTCACCAATAAAGTGGGATAGTAATAGCAACTCACTGGGATATTGTGGAATTAAAGAAAATAACACATATAAAATCTTGTGGGAACTTTAAGTGCTATATAAATAATAACTGTTATCATAGGCATCACATAACACTGGAATAGTTGATCAATGGAAAATTATGAAGCTCTGTCTCTAAACATCTTTAAAACACAATTAGTCTAGGATGTTATAAGTAAAATCTTATCAGAAAACATCAAGTCAATTAGATGGCCTTGTAAACTTTTCTTTAATCCCAAGGTTGTATGACCATTTTATATATATAAAAAAATGCTAAGTGAAGCTTGAAGGAGAATATTATAATACTAGAGCTAAGCTCCCTATTTAAATATCTAATTGTTTTTCTTCAACCTAAAATCCAACAATTTTTTTTAAATCTATCATTTCCCAATTCAGGAGATTTTGAAAAAGTCATTGAATTTCATCTTGTATTATTCATTTAAAAAACTGGGCAAACAAGGCTAAGTCAAAGTAGGACTTTGTTCTCGGGAATGCATATCCTTGCCAGTCAAAATTCTGTGAAAGTGGATGCTTTTCCTTCACATAGTGGATCAAAAACTCTGCTTATGCTTTTCTACAGATTATTGAAGTTATACCAAATTCTTCTATACCCAAACCTTCTATAAAGGAGAGAAAGTTAATATTGGCGATGTGATCATAAGAGTTTTCTAAACAGAGAAAAGCGATGTCCTGTAGATAATGCCAACTTTAGGGGTTGCTTTGAGTATAGACCCAAGTATGAAAGTTCAGGGAATGGGGGAGAGGGAATGAGAGAAGGAGAGTATTTCTAAAACAGAATGTTTTTTAGCAAAAGAAGATCACCCATATAACTCCCACAGCTGGAGGCCAAAGCAATGCCAAAGACTATTGAATAGAAAGAGACCTGGCAACCTATCCCAGTATAACAATTAAACATTTCAATATAGTAGAAAGGGTTAGGTGGGAGGGGGAAGAAGCTGTTCTTTGAGTAATTCCAAGGTAATGCTGGCTTTCTAGAGGAAATCCATACCAGAAGGATCATTTTAAATTTGGCAATAATTGGATTTATCCTAGAGGGAAGCCAGAAATTTACTGTAATGTTAGTATTGCTCCCAAAGGCAACCATGAATAGGGTTTTATTCCTTCCAAAGAGAAATAATATAAATGTTTCATATGTTTTTGTTACCTTTTTATGAGTTTAGTTGAGCAATTTGCAACTTCATCATTTTTTGTAAAAAAAAAAAAAAGTGATCCTTTTATATACACAGCAGACCCGTTTTACCCAAATCTCTTGTAACCTAAACATGGGTTACACAAAAACCACAGCTGGACATTTTATTAGAGCAAATTCCAGATGTGGGTAATGAGTCAAAGAGAATATGAAATTCTGCTCTGAAGATTCCCTCCATGTGAACACACCATGTTAGAAGAGTTCAGGATGTTTGGATAAAACCAGAATGCTATCCATCTCATTACTGACTTTTGGGTGGGCACTGAGTAATGGAGAAACTTGGAGAGAAGGGTGGTAAAGTCATATCACATTTGACTCTCTCTAACATTCGCCTCCCAACTTCAGTCTGGCTTTATATAATTCCATTTCTGGAATAATTTAAATGAAAACTGTGGTTAGAACAGAGCTGTAACCAGGGCAGAGCTAATGGGATTTTGCTTCAGGTCATTGAAATCACAGGGAATAGATTGGGGCACTTACAAACATTCTGTGATCCAAGTGATAATAGAATTAAGAGTTATCTCTTCTCTCCCTTCCTATCTCTCCTGAATGCTCCCTATTCAGTTTTAACTGAAGTCCTAAGGTATAAGTTCATACCTTTTTTTTTATCCTTTATTTAGAAAGCAAAGTAAATCCTCAGCCTGTTCTAATAATAACCAGAGATTAACATTCCCTTCTGAAAGATGAGAAAGCTGTAGCATTTAGAATATTCTCAGGATCCTTGGGGGCCATCAAGAATCAAATAGGATTTAATGAGCTCTTCTAGGAAAGAGGAAATTTTTCTTTCCCCTCAATATCAAGATTAGGTGTCTTGCTAAATTCATTAGGTGACTGCACCAATATTTTTTATTGGCGAATTTATACCCCAAAACAAATTACGGGAATTTCAGATTATTTACATCACTAAGTACAGCTATTATATAAAAAAATGTTTGCTCAATTACAGGTAATTGGTTTGAATTCATCTGCTCCAGATAACTAAGGACAAAATGTCAAAGGGATATTTTCCTAAAAATCTGTAGTCTAACATACTCCCTTTTTAGTTCTATGTGGGAAGGAAACCAGAGAAAGCAGACTAAATCCCCAGAAACTGCCTAGGGATCTTGGCAGATAAGTGTAGAAATCAAGTTAAAATGTCAAGAATACGTATGAAAATCAATCTATTAAATGTAGATGACTATCATATGTGGTTAAATCTTATTAATCACTTCAACCTTTTGAGGCAACTCAGTGTAGTAGAAAGGATATAAGAATTAGAAATAAGATATCTGGGTCGAACACTGTCCTCTTCAGCAAATGTTTTAACCTCTCTGTCATCCTCTCTAGGAGAATTTACATTCCTTGAGTTCATCCCTGATTTTCATGTTTGTTTTTCTATGTCTAATGTGTTTTCCATATAGTAGGAACTTAATAAATATATCTTTCTTTCCTAAAAAATATTTTATTAGATTATGCTACAAGTAGGATGAGTAAAGTGTATATTTTTAACAATGTAAGGCAGGGTAGAAAGGGTCCTGTTTATCAGAAAACCTGTGTTTGATCCTGACATGGCTACTTATGAACTAGAGGACTTTGAGCAAGTCACTTAAGTTATCCTTGCTTCTAGTCAAAAAAGTCAAATCAAAAAGCATTTCTTAAGTATCTAACATGCACCAGTAACTGCAATTTTTTTTCATTCATACAATATTTGGATTATGTGATCCATTATGTTACATCCATCTTTGTTCTAAATTCTTTCATAAACATAAGCATATGAATACTTTGTCATATTTCGTGCTCTCATTTAATATGAGTTCCTTAAAATTGTACAGATCTTAAGATGGATTTAGCCCCTCCAGACTCTTTCTAGGCAATAAAGGAGAGAAAACTCAAGAAGGAACATGAGCAGAGAATGCAGGGATATAGCCAACAGTTGGATTGTTTCTACTAAAAGAAACTCCAATGCCTGAGTCTGCACACTGAGTTTGGGTGCTGTCTTTTGTTTTTTGTGTATTTCTTTGAGGGAATAAGTGGCTTTAGTATAGGTATGACTTTTTGGTAGTGGGTTTTATTTTCTCTTTTTTCTCTTTGTTATACTATGGCATCATGCTAATTATATTCAACAACCAAACAACAGCCAATCCTAAATCTCAAAATCTTATTTATTTTTAAATATGTTATTATGGGTTCTCCTATGTGCAATTAACCTCTCCAACTCACTCGTGGCTCAATGTCTGATTCAAAGGGATTTTTTTGTAATATATATTTATAGGTAGATACACACATATAATAGATATATTTACATATTTGCATGTGTATATGAATATAGAATTTATATATGAATGTACTATCTATCTAGATATTTATATGTGTATTTTTAGCATTTATATACACATATATAAAATTGTTATTAATTGGTTCTGTGAAAACATAACTTTAGGTGAAATGAAATTTTATGTGAGTGAATGGGGATTATTTCCAGAAAAACGATGTAAATAGAATTGATACTCCAAAGCAGTTAAAATTTAGACTGCATTAGTCTAAACATTTATATTTTATAGAATTAGACAGCTTAAAATATAACAATCTTAACAAGACTGGACTAGTCAGCACTAGTGAGACTTAACTAGGGCTGAGCCAGGCTGTGCTGGATTACTGTGACTGCCATAAAGAAAAACAAAAAATGGCAGAACTCAGCAGAGAAATGAATTCCTTCTGCCCATGGCAGAAGGCATGCTACAAAAACTTACTGGGAGTCCAAGAAGTTAAGTGACTTGTCTAGGATCACATAATATAATTCAAAGTCAGGGCTTGAAATCCAAGTCTTCTCTGGCATTGTGTTATCCCTCTATGGTGGTAATGCTATAAGTCTACAAATCATGATCATAAGGGTGATGAAGAAGTGGAGAATAAATAAGTGTATGCAGGCTGCAACATATAATGATGGCCTGAGTGTAAGAAATGACAGAAATTATATTATCATGGAAATGTATGACCAGGCAAAATGATAGGCTGATCATCCATTAAGTACATGGAATAATACATAAATAATCTCTATGTTACAGTCAACACAGCTTGGGTATGATTCTAGGAATGATTTATGAGAGAATAGGAGCAAGAAGAGATTTATTGTGCTATGGATGGGTTCCACTCTGTGCTTTTAGAGGCATGCTGAAGATCTTTTGAGATGTTCAAACATTTTTTTTAATTTTGCCCCACAAAATCAGGCAATAGTTTTCCCTCTTCAATAATGTCATACTCTATTTTGCAATGTTCTAGTGAAATTTTCATTTTTAGTTTGGACAGTAATTTCATTAGTTATAAGGTATCTCCTAGTGAAAAACATCCCTCAGAGATGTAATACGAATCATGAAGAGAATTCTATATTTCAGAGAAGAAAACCTCAATTCCAATCCTGCCAAACATTTACAATCTGTATTACCATAATCAGAATTATCTCTGATTCAGTTTCTTCATTTCTAAAAATGAAATAATAATAAATAATAAATAAAAATGAAGGAGTCATCTGTAGCTACTTCTGAGGTTCCTTTCAGCTTATATCTTTGACTCTATGATCCACAGATGCACACAGGAAAGAGCTCTATAATTTGTCTTATTCTGGGTCATTGAGAGGGTAAATAACTTGTCCAAGGTCATACATAAATATATTTATAAACATACATACACACACACACACATATATATATGTATGTATATTGATTTAAATCTAGGTTCTTCTTGATATCCAAGCTATTTTGAGTGAAATTTTCATGCAATATTTTGCATTATATTTCTGCTTGCTTCTCATTACTATAAATGAGACTCCTTTCTAAGGGCAGGGAGCATTTCTTATTTAAATTTTATATCTTTCTCTTTCCCATAGCTGCTAGCATAATGTTCTGTACAGAGTAGGCACTTAATAAATGTTTCTTAAATGAATGATGAGTTTAGCCCCTTACTTTTTCTTTATTGATATTAATGAGAATATAGGCATTTAAGGAAATTAAGGATTTTCTTTTAGCCTAGTGCAGTGGGAGGTGATAGCAAACTGAGCTGATAAGGTTGGGTCTCATGAACACATGATGTTCATTTTCACCTTCATGGTGGTTGTTGCTTTGTCTCTCAATATTTCTCTTTCTTCTTCCCGATAAACATAGGTGACACTAGTGATGGTCTCCTCTGAGGGGTATATTGAAATTTTTCTGGGTTTGGGAAAAGAAATGATGATAATCATTGCTGACCATCTTTCATGAATACTTGTGTGCCTTGTATCTTATCTTTAGGGCTTCTGTTAAATACTATATATTCTGAATTTAAATGAGCCATTTTGATGGATTTGTATGTTTATACTAAGAAACTTCTCTGAAAATCTTTTAGTTCTCAATAAATCTCTGTCTATGTCTCATTTCCTCGCTCCTACTCCACCCACCCCCAAGCCTTTCTGGCATCCTAATATCCAAAGATACAATAGTACTAGGATGAGAGATTTTGACCTTTTCCAATTGTGGATCATTCTACTGTTACAACCAAATAATAAATGAAGTACATAAATGTCAAACATAGGGACTGCAACATTCATGAATGCTATATAATTCAGATTAAAAGGTAATTGGGAAACATTTTTAAATAAATAAAAATACAGTAAGACATGGATTGCATTTTAAAATTAAGATAGCTCACAGGGAATTTCATTTTGGAATTCATAGACTTATTTCTATTTGAGTTACACAATTGATATAATGGATGAATTGTTGTTATAATCAAGAAGACGTGGGTTCAAGTCCCACCTCTGATATTTATTAGGTAGGGCTCATTTTCCTCATGTGCAAAATGGGAGAAATAATTCCTCTGACTTCTACCTTATATGACTATGATGAAGCTCAAATGAGATTATATATGTAAAGCACTTTCCAAGCTCTAAATTGTTATCTAAATATCAGTTAATAATATGATAGGGCTTATACTAGATAAAACTGCTGTGAAGAACAACTGAGAAACTTTGACTAAAGCACCTTGTAGCCATAAAGTCCTTTGTGCATGTGGGTTATCATTTTCATTATTTTTCTCTTTCTTTTCATCGTTTTCAATAGCTTTCATGTAGAAATAGACCAAGGATGAGTCACTAATGCTCCATTGTCCTTTTGTTTGAAATTTTAATAGTAAAGTATGGACCACTGTTAAATAGATCAAATAATTGCTTACTACCACTATTACAACTTATTATAATCATAATCAGCACAACCCCTACCTCATGTCACCATGATGTCAGCAGTAACAAAAACAAGAAGGGCCACCATCATGGCCAAGGCCACCATCACCATCATCACCATGATCACCATGACTGCCATAATTACCACTACTCTGATGACCATCATTATTATCCCTGTAACCCATATTAAAATGTAATTTGCAAAAATGTTTTTCTTTGGCATCACCTAAGCTGATCTAGATCTCAAAATGCACCACTTTTACACCACTCATATGACTATCTCTCCAGGCTGTCTTTCAGTAGTGCTATAACTTTTCTGTGCTTGACAGACTCAACCAGCAGCTGTGTTCTACTCGATGAAAGACCAAGGGACCACTTGTGTCTGGAGTACACATGATAACATTGGGCTCCCTGCCAAGATTTACAACAGAATGGCCTTCCCACATTTCCCAGTCCCCTAATGAGTCTCATAGTGGTTCTGGGGACCTTAATCACTGATCAGGAGAACAACTGCTGCAAAAATCATGCCTATTCATGAGGGGGATTACAGTGGTGCATGCAAATACTATATTAGTGCTCCCAATCAACAACTACTTTCTGTTTTATTGGGGAAAACATAGTTTGGTTACTGATCAAAGAGATTATGTGATTACCATTTAAAATATTTATCTGGGGCTTGGGCAAGAAGGAAGGAGAGCAATATCTACTGCACTGGGGAGACAAGGAAGGATAATGAGGAAATGCCTCAATGCAAGGGTAAAGTTGGAAGGGATTTTCTAAGAACTCAATTACATTAAACAAATAATTTTCAAGCACCTACTATGTACAAATTGTTGTCAAGTGCTCAGGTTAAAAAAAAAAACCAAACAAATCTAATATTTCCTGATCTTAAGGAGATTATATTCTTGAAGAGGCTTGTACATGTTCTCTTTTCTCCTTTGACATGGTCATTACTCTAGTTTAAATCCTTAATATTTCACACTTGAATTATTGAAATAGCCTCTCAGCTTGCCACTCTGCCTATAAAGACACAAGAAATTTGCACTGGATGTCCTCTTCGGTCCCTGATAACTCTGAATCTAAGATGCTACAAACTTAGGCATTTCCCCTCCTTCATGAAATATGTATAGTGGGAGATATTGAGAAAGATGTTATATAGTACTTTTTCAAAATGTTTGTAGTAGCTCAAGAAGACATAGATCCCTACAGAAAATTCACTAAAAGAGGATGAACGGTCAGTGTTTAGAAATGTAAGGGACATTGTAGCACATCTAATCAAACCCCCTCATTTTATAGAAGACAAGCCTGAAGTCCAGAGATAGGAACTAATTTATGCAAATCTTACCAGCAGTAGATAGCAAGTCTAGGATCTGAAGGCAGGGCCTTGTAGTGGGAAAGAGTGTTGGATTCATAGTAGGAGGACCTGGATTTAAACCCTGAACTCATAATTCACTATCTATCCAGTTACTTAATTTTTATGATTCTCAGTTTCCTTAATTACAAAGTGAGTTGAATGGTTTTGGTGGCTTTTAAGTTTCCTTTTAGGCCTAAATCAATGATCCTTTGAATGAAGGTCAAATTCAGTAATAGAGAACAGAGGAAGATGATCTATATCCATCAAAAACACAAGACTCAAGAATATAAGAGCTGGGAGGAAATTGAAATATTTTCTATTTATATTTCCCATTTCATAATTTCTTTGTCTCACTGAAAAGTAGTTAAAAACCTGAACATATTATTCCTTAAGAATTAATGCTAGTTCTAAATATATCAAGATAAATATTTCTGACCTGCCCACAGCAAAAAAAAAATACATTTATTTTTGCTGCTGGAGACACTCAACCTTTCCTCACTCTTCTCTTGACAAGTTTCTAACAACTGCCTTTGGAAAACTTAACTTCCACTTTAATTCCAGTACAATTTGCCATCTCTCCTTGTTTGCCCTCACCACATTGAGAGGACTTGAATAGTCAAGCATCCTGCAAATAAATTGCAATATTAAGCTCTGCTTCCAGGGGAAAAGCTGAGGTACACAGATCTGATGATAGATGAACCTATAGACTTCTTGACTTCAAAGAGAAATTGAAGTGGAAGGACTAAGGGACCACTGAGGTGGATATTCAGTGTTTCTTGCTGGGGGGTGAATCTGGATAGGAAATTCTTTTGATCCACACAGTAAACTGTCTAACCCAATGAAAATAATCTGCCTATCCCATCTTGCACCTATTAGTCTCAACTATGCAGCAATTTTGAGTACAGTAAAATCAAAGGGAGAGAGAAAATATAGGAATGAACATTTGGAACCATCTGCTTCTGCTAATGATATGGTTCTATTTCAAGGAATCTGCTAATTGACATATGAATATTGGGTGAAGGAAATAGGTTGTTTAGCCTGAAGAAAAGATTATTGAGGAACAAGATAGAGGTGTTCAAGAATTTTAAGGACTTGTTATGTAGAGAAGAGATTAAACCTGTTCTATTTGGCCCAGATGGGAAAAACCAGGAACAAGTGTTAATGCCAGAGAGACACATTTAGAGTTGATGTCAATAGACTCTCTTGAAATTTGGAGTTGCCTAAATGAGAAATGGCTGCTTTGAGATGATGTTGATTCCCCCTCCTTGGAGGATTTCAAACAAAGTTAGGTTGAGTGCTTGGTGTAGGTATGTTGTAGTAGAGATGCTTTTAAGATGTTAATTAAACTTAATGACTGCTAAGATCTCTTTAAATTCTTAAAATTCTAGGATTTTTCTTAATCAGAATCCTTCTAGAGAGCTAGATTTCCCAATTAGGTAAAGTTTAAGCTTTTTTTGTTTTATTTTTATTTTAAACATTTTGTGTATAATACTTTAAATTATTTTTAGATTCTGCTATAATGCAAGAAACAAGGCAGAAGTTGATAAAGAGATAACTGAGACTAAGAAGAAAATGAGTTTAAGTATGATACCTAATTATCTAATCCACCATGACTATGATACTTGGAAAGTCATGGCAATTTTTTGTACTGTATGCAATTCTCAAAGATAATTTTCAGAAATAGAAGGTATATCTTTTACCCTATTTCTTTGCAACACTTGGATTGTTCCATCTCTTAATATTCATTGAAATTTGGGTCACCAACTATTACCTGATGCTTTGTGGGTGTAAATCATAGACAACCTTGTGAATCATGGAATACCATGTTTCAAATTCACGTACTCTCACTGAAAGAACCGTGATTGATAAAACAGATGGAACTGGAGGTAAAAAAGAACCTTGAAATCACTAAAAGAAATGAATCTTTATTCACATGCAATAATCTATCCTGTTAACTTGGTTATTCAATACTGGCCTAGGTCACTGGACAGTTGAAGCAGCTGTCCAAGGTTCTGATAGACTAATTTGACATACTTTACCTCAAATGCTTCAAGTTATCATCTAGGTGACATTGGTTTTGCAATTAAAAAAAAAAAAAAGGATGAGTGGCCAAAACAATCTCATTTGAATTAGTATAGATCAGCAATGGTGAACTTTTTAGAGACTGAATGCTCAAACTGCAACCCTCACTATGCATGTGAAGCCCTACCCCCAACCCCATCCCTTGCCTTATCCCAGACAGAAGAAGGAGGAAGAACACCCATTGGGCAGCTGGGTAGAGGGGCTGATGATATGAGATATGTATACCCTCTGGCATGTGCTGGCACCATGCTGGCACACATGCCTTTGGTTCACCAACAAAGGTATAGACCTTATCGAGGATACTTTATGTCATTCTGTACCTCATATAATAGATGAAATATAATCTATAAATATAAGCTGGAGAACCTTATTATTTATATGGAGAATTTTTCTTCTATTTGGACTATGTGAAAGACAGTAACTAAATATTTCTCATTTTTAGATATAACTTTTTAAAATTTCTACTTTTCCATTCCTCCTCACTAAGAATGAAAAAAAAAACCCTGTAACAAAGATACAGTCATACTTTTAAAAATCCCACATCAGCTGGATCCAAATATTTTGGATTTTGAAACCATCACCTCTCTGTAAGGAGGTAGATAGTATTCTTCATTCTCTTTACTCTGGAATTGTGTTTGGCTGTTTTGTTACTCAGAATATATTTTTCAATATTCAGAATTAGGAGAACCATTTATGCAATAACTTTTACAATGTTTTTGCATAAATGGTTCTCCTAATTCTGGATATTTTATTATGTATCATCTTTTTTTTACATTTTTATACCCTTAACTTCTGTGTATTGGATCCTAGGTGGAAGAGTGGTAAGGGTGGGCAATGGGGGTCAAGTGACTTGCCCAGGGTCACACAGCTGGGAAGTGTCTGAGGCCAGATTTGAACCTAGGACCTCCTGTCTCTAGGTCTGACTCTCAATCCACTGAGCTACCCAGCTGCCCTATGTATCATCTTACCATATCTTTATATGGTAAACTTCCCCTTATTTCACTTCTTATGACACAATAATATTCAATTATATTCATATGTCATAATTTTTCCATCCATTTCTCAACTGATACACTCCCTTGTATTCTAATTCTTTACCAACAGAAAAAGAACTGCTACAAAGGAAAAAAATACAGACCAACAGATGCGTGTGTATAAATATGTGTGTATATATATATTATAAGCTTATACTTTTACATGTACGATCTAGAAATTTATTTTGCTTAACTAAAATTATTTGTAAAAAATGGTTTTTTTAATGGTGAATGATGGGAGAGAAAATAAAAGTTATTTATTGAAAAATAAAGTAAAAAATGTATTAAGCAATCCCATCTTTTGAACAGAGGACCTTGAACATAAATTAAACTTTCCCTGATCACTCAAAATTATAAAAATGGTTCCAAGATGGAACTCATCTTCTCTAAAATAAACAAGCAAACACACAACACCCCCCCCACACTTCCAATTTCTGAACTACCCTATTACTACTGCATTATTAGTACCAACATCTTTGCAGACACTCAGGACTACAATTTTAGTCCACTTCTCACTTCTACACCCCCATGGATCAAACTTGTTACTATAGCTTATCATTTATAGCACCACTTTCTATCACCATTCTACTTATAGAGACACCACCCTCTTCACCACCTCATCATCTTTTACCAATCTTATTTTATCAGACCTCTATTTCATTCTATTGTCACAATTTTCCTTATTTCTTTTTTTAATCCTTACCTTCCATCTTAGAATCAGTACTAGGTATCAATTCCAAGACAGAAGAGTGGCAAGTCTAGACAACTGGGGTTAAGTGACTTGTCTAGAGACACAGAGCTAGGAAGTATCAAAGGTTAGATTTGAACCCAGGACTTCCTGTCTCCATTCCTGGCTGTCCACTAAGCCATTTATCTGCCCCTCTCAAATCTTTTTTTCTACTCCAAGTCATCTTTCACTCATCTCTCAATTTGATTTTTCCAAAGTATATGCTTGACCATATTACACACACACACTCCTATCTTGCTCAATGTGATTTTGTGGCTGCATATTACCCCTGGGACCAAGAAGTACTGTTGGACATATAAAACTCTTCATAATCCTTCCAATGCTTCAACTGTTCTTACACTGTATATTCATCCCCATACTATATAATCCATTTTTAATGGCTTACATTGTGTTTTTCAGACATAACATTCTATCTTCCAACTCCATCATCTGTGAAAAGACAAAAATATTCTCCTAACTTTCCACATCTCTTAGTTGCTATGTCTTTCTTGAGAACTCAATACCATTTTCTCCAATAATTCATTCCTGCTTCTGCTCAGTAGTGAGAAACTTCTCTGAAAGTACCTTCCATTTCCTCTGTATTTGCCTTATTAGCACCCAGTTATTTATAAGTTGTGTCCTACATTACAAGTACCTTGATTACAGAGATTTTTATTATTATTTTTACTTTGGGTGTTTTATTTTGCTTTTTTTAATATCTATATTAAAACAGTTTAATTAATTAATAAGCTTGATTAATGCTTGTTGATTGCCTGAATTTTCACTAATAAGTAAAGTTTTATATTGGATTGTAAAACTCTATCTTCTTTTTTTTGGGTGGGAAATATCATTTCTTGCAATACACTTTAGTTATATATTAGTATCTTCTCTGTTTTCTGAAATCTTTAATTCCTAAAGTCTTTCATGCTAGAAAATTCCATGCTTTATTATATCATAATTGCTATGATGATCAGAGATGGAAAACCAATCTTGGTATTTAAGTAGATTCCACCCTTCCCTATGGAATTCCTCACCTTCAGGCTCATTGATGAACTGCACTATAATAGGGGAGGAAAATAATTGTGATCCATTTACATAACAGTCTAGGGAATATAATAAGAACTGGGTACAAACTGGGTTCTAGGCCCAAATGGACAGCAACTTTGAAGGACCATCAACTTTTTTGTTATTTTGCTATGATCGTGAGATCATTTTTCTATCTGAAACCGTAGAATATCCCTTTTCTGGTTGAGCCATGGATAGATCCCTATGCCATCTAGCTATTATAACCTATTTTTATAACCTAGCCATATTTCTGTGGACTGATATGAATCTTTTCTTTGCCCTTAATCCCCTGTCCCTTGCCTATTTCATATGCCTGCTCTTGTATTTCTCAAGTTTAGGCTGAAAGAAAAAAATATGCTAGTGCTAAATGGTTGATTGTTAAATTTTCATGGTTAGCATTTAAACCTCAGAAATCAGAAAATGCAAGGCTTGATTTACTGTTCTTTTGTTTGTCTAAAGCTAAAAGTATGTTGTGTATGTTTTTTTTCCCCTGAGAGCTCATTGTTAAATATTTACCAGCACAATCCTAGATTCAAGTCTCTTTTTGCATGTGTTAAAATGTGTCCACAGTAAATATCAATTTTTTTTTTTTTTAGCATTTTTGGCCAGTCTGCCTCTTCCACGAAAGTCTCAATATCCCCAAAGGAGTTATAATGTCCTGGGGCATATATATAAAGGATTTGAAGTTCATGGTCTCATTTGATTTTTAAAACAACCTGGTGAAGTAGATACTATCCTTATTTTAGAAACGAGGAGGAGGTTTCATCTTAGAGAGTGCAAGAACTGGCTCAGAGTACCATACTTAGTAAACTTCGAAGGTGGGTTATCACCCTAGATCAGTGGTTCCCAAACTTTTTTGGCCTACCACCCCCTTTCCAGAAAAAATATTACTTAGCGTCCCTGTCACATACTATCACCGCCCCCTTACTGTTATTCGCCGCCCCCAAATGCACCTGTGGCAATCACCGGTTTCCTGGATTGCTGCAGCACCCACCAGGGGGCGGTGGCGCCCACTTTGGGAATCACTACCCCAGATCTTTCTTGACTCCAAGTGTTTTTCTCATTAAGCCAGCCTATCTCTCAATGAGCATCGGTGATTGTACCAGGACATCCATTGGTGCCCTTAGGCATTACTGATTTATGTCATGTTATTTGTTTTTGTGCTAAATGGCCCAAACTCTTTTTTTTTTTTTTTCTGTTCATGGATGGTTGTTTTTATTATTTTTCCTGTCTCTTTCTTTACTAGTAGGCTATTAGTTATCACTTCCTACTGTTTCTCATGTGCCTACCTATAACTGTCTTCCCCCCCTCTAATTTGCTTCTTTTGTATTCTAAGAAATTGCAACACAAGTGATGATTACTAAAATTGTTTCTCAATTACAAGTAAATAAAAAGTGTCATAGACTGAGAAGTTATTTTTGTGTAAAGTGTACATGGGTCAGTGTATGAACTTTGGGAGTAATTAATTTTGATTAATTAATTAAAGTAATTAAATAAAATCTTTTTTTTCCTTTAATGTTGAGAATTGTGTTCTATTTGAGGTGTGTGTAGTGCTCTTAAGATTCATAAAAAAGACTTTAAAGAAACTATCACATTTAGTCATACTTTAAAGCAGGAAGTTTAAGTATTACCACCATTTTAAATATGAAAAGCCTGAGGCTCTAAGGAGTTAAGTAATTCAACCATGATCACACACAGCTAAGAAGTGCCTGAGGCAAGATTTGAACCTAGTTTTTCCTACCTCCCAAGTCCAGAGCTCTGTCTGTGGTGCCATACTTTTATTCAATGTCACAAAAAACACTAATAAGCAAAAAGAGTGGAAGGGTTTGAGTGAGGAGGCTTTGTTTTTTTCTTTTTTATGAGCCTGACGAAAACAGAAAAATGCCTTTCTAATTTAGACTAACTAGCAAAAGTCAGTCTACTTATGAAAAAAGTCTGTGGTAAGGAATAATTTGGAATAAATAGAATTTCATTACTTTTTCTTACATTTAGAAAGTTGAACTAGATTAATATTGTTTCCCAATCAATAAAATTTTCCTTGAGGCATAGAGAAGAATATTTTAAATTGACATGTCAATGATCAATACATATGTGGCTTAGTGTATTGAGAGCCAGGTCTAGAGACAGAAGATTCTGGGTTCTGTCTGGCCTCAGACACTTCCTACCTATGTGACCATGGGCAAGTCACCTAACCCTTTTTGCTTAACCCTCATTGTTCTTCTGTCTTGGAACCAATACTTGGTGTTGATTCTAAGATGAAAAGTAAGATTTTTTAACACATATTTAAAAAGAAACAATTATTTGGGTTTCTGCAGGGAGTAAAGCAGAGGTATCCTGTTCCAACAGTTCCATTCAACCCTTCTCAGCTTTGCTCCATAGTTAATTTGTAGAGAAACCAAAAGTAGGATAGAATTGAAAGGTATCCATTCACCACAGCCCAAATCTGTCCCTTTGTAGTTTTGCTAAGTGAAGTCTCCAAGATGATTTAAAAGAGACCCAGGCTCAGGACCCAGAGCTATGAAATGAGTTAAAAAGGAATTTGCATCTTAGTTCATATTAAAGTCAAGATTGAGGAATGCCGCATAGCAATAGAACAAGAGGAATTCAAAAGTATTTCTGTAAAATAGATGTAATGTTCTCCCTATGGTCTTGTTGAAAGTATTAATTAATTTTGCAAACCCTTTCCTCGCTGATACTTCAAGCTAAACTTCAGTCTGTCTGATATCTAAATAAACATTAACTCAAAATCACTGGAATTCAGATTTGTGTTTCACTTAAACAACAAAAACAACTTGAAGATTTCAGATCCTTATATAACATGGCTATTTTTGCAAGTCACCACACTCAAGGTGAGCTCTATGACTAGACACATCTTGTTCCCTAACCCAGTGGCAGCCTCGCCAGCAATGACCTGAAATAGAAATCTCCTGTACCCTAAATCCTGGTCCTCCAGGTACCTCCAGAGACAGTTTTCTATTTCTGGATAGTTAGATTGTTAGGAATTTCTTCCTCCTGACAAGCCAAATCTTTCTTATTTTGAAAGGACTTGTCATTGGCAGCACTAAATTTCTCAGTTTTGTAGCTCAGCTCCCATTTTAAGTGGGGTTCAGAGTAACATTAGATGGAAAGTAGGAAGCTGTGCTAAACTATAATATTATTGTCACAAATGATTGTAACTCTAATATAGAGAAATTAATGACTGGGGGAGGTTAAATATGAATTGCATCCATTAGAAGCATACAGACTCTTTATTGCTGCTCCCATCATCCTTCTGGGAGGACATATCATCACTCCACGTAACAATTAGATTTGCTTTCACAATGAGAGGATTGAAAAAGGAGTTTTATGAACCTAAGCTGCCAGCTAGCCTCTTTGTGGGATGAAGTACATGCCTTTCTCATTTCCCAGCATGCAAAAATTTTTTTCATTGGTATGAAAATGGACTCTGTAGTTGTTCTGTGATGTCAATCCCAGCAAACATCACCTCCTCCTGTACATGGGGAGAATTAAAGAAGCAATAAGACAGGGCAATCCTTCTTCACATTTCCAACTACTAAGAAGGTTGCTGGATAAAACCTAAGAGAAAGACAGAGGGGAGCTTGGCCCCCTGCTTCTCACCTGAAAACGAGATGTCAGCCCTTTTTGATCCAGACTAATCTTTCAAGGAGGACTCTAGAGACTGATAAGTATCACAGTCAGCTGTCTTTGCACATGTTTTTATATTCCTTACTTCTTCAATCCTTAACTCATATGAAACTGAATATATTGATGATTTAACTGCAAAAGAAAAATTATTAGAAAATAGCTCCTTTAACGTCATACAGACCATATTTTACATGAATTTTCTCTGAAATGTATCTTTTAGAAATTGTGTTCAAAGAATACAGAGCTGGTCAGAATCCAGCAAATTGATGCTTCTCTTCTATCGAAACAAAATACTTTGAAAGGATAAAATGTAATCTGAATGGACAAAGCAAACTCATTTTCAGGAAGAAATTTGCCCTTATCATGAAGTCACAGTACACTGAATTAGCTGATGTTCTAGTCCATGCACCTTAGTCACAATTTGAAAATACTCAAAGTCCTGGGGTACAACAAACAAACACGAAAGCCAGACAAATGATTACATTGGCCACTCTCATTTGCCTCTGTTAACAACCTAGATTTGAACTGAGTGAGGGGGCTGAGATTGTCTCATCAAAAACAAGTGCTTATTGTGGACAAGGTAATGGCCTGAATGAGAACAATTTCTTAGTGCTTCTCTTTTTTTAAACCCTTACCTTTTGTCTTAGAATCAATGCTAGGTATCACTTCCAAGACAGAAAAATGGCAAGGGCTAGGCAATTGGGGTCAAGCGACTTCCCCAAGGTCATACAGCTAGGAAGTGTTTGAGGACAGATTTGAATGCAGGATCTTCCATCTCCAGTTTGAGATCTCTATCCTCTGAGCTGAATCCCTGACTGCTTTATGAACAAGGATTAGACTCTTCCTAGAATAATCACTTCCTCCTCTGGGGTCCTGTGACACTCATGATCCACATCTTCAGAGCTACAAGGGTAGGAAAGCTGCAGTAAAATTTTCAGGGAATTGATGTTTAGACAGAACTGACAGTAATTGTAATTCTTCATTAGATTAAAAGTAACTGAATTTAGTATCTGATTATCAAAAGTAATTTTTAACATAAGATAACTTCACCCACAAGAAGCCACAGTAAAGGTGAGTTCTGTCTATTATTAGATAAACCTTGTTACCTGACCCAATTGCAGCTTCAATGACCTTTTGATATCTTGAGGTCTTTATCCTCCCAGTGCAATGCATTGCAAGGCTTTAAGTTTCATCCAGTTCTTTTCCTTCTTCCAGCTTAATTTATCTTTGACAGATGACTGGGGTGTTCATTGCTTCCCTGGAGCCAACTAGAGTTCTCTTTGGACCAAGACCATCAAGAAGTAGCATGGGTCATCACTGAAAAGCATTTTACTTGCATGGGCAATGACTTCTACATCAACTAGAATGTCTATGAGTAGACTGGAATCATCTTCAGCAAAAAGCTCCACAAGAAGATCATAGAATGTTTCTCATCTGAAAAAGCAGATCCAAAGGAGTCCTGTAAGAAGCATATCCATCAAATTGCAGAAAGAAGAAAAAGAAGAATGGGATAACTACATCCTTGAGATTTATATTATTTAATTTATTTCAGATTATATTATAGACCAGAAGATCATTGGAATGGACTCTTAATACCTAAGAAATGTTGACATTTCCAGATTTTGGAAATCTGTTCAGTCTGTAATAAAGATCACAAACTATCCATATTAGCTTATTATTTGAGTCACTCTATACTACCCCACATAAAAAGGGGTGGAGGAGGGCCTTTTGACAATTGCCTGCTATAGAAACTGGGATCTTTTCCACTGATTTACCTCTCTAATTTTTTAGCCAATGCCAGATGAAATCATTGTCTTCAAGGTTTTAGGGATGAATATTATCTCTGGGTGACTGTGGGTTATAGTTCGTTCTGTGACAAGGCTCCAGTTACAATATGATTTATTGGTTGAGGTTTCCAGTACAGTTTGAGATCTATATTGGTAATAGTTATGCATATCGCCATTCCATTAAAGAAAACAAACTTCTTACCACAAAAACATTGTGAACCTTTGTAATAATCCATACAATATTAAATGAATAATAGCAGGATAGAAACTTATCCTAGGAATGTTTCTGTCTAGCTAGTATTTAATATATTTTTATCATCATTCTCTTCATTCTCATTCTCATCTTTTTTTTTAATGGACCTTGAACAAGACAAAATTTTATTATTATTTATTTGTATTTGATTTATAGAGACTATTATACAATTAGGAAAGGTAACATTTTTTTGTTAATTTAAAACTATTAGTTCTCTATAGGCTTGTCCAAAGTATCCTTAATATAATTTTAGTAATAGGCAGCAAAAATGGGTGATAGCATTGCTGTTACCACATGATTTAATTTTCTTCTTCCAAGGCTTTGTATTCTTAAATATTTGAGATCCATATATCACAGAGAGTGTAAGAAACAACTATTAAACTATTACCTCAAATGTTTCTGAAGTAATGTCATCCAGGTAATTGTGGGTAATGGTCCATATCCAAAACAGGTTATTGGACAGCTAGTAGGCACAGAGACAGATTGCTGATCCTGGAGTCAGAATGACTCATCTTCCTGAGTTCAAATCTGACTCAGACATTTATTAGCTGTGTGACTTTGGTCAAGTCATTTAATCCCATTTGCCTCAGTTTCCTCCTCTAAAAATGAATTAGAGAAGGAAGGAAGTACTCCAGTATCCTTGCAAAGAAAAGACTGAATGGAGTTGTGAAAAGTTGGACATGACTTAATAATGACTGAACAACAATACAGATTATTGGGCAGAGTTCAGTAAGATATAGTGAAGACTGTATTTGTAGTACAGGGATTTATTTCCTCCTGGTCCATAAGAAATGCTTGTGATGTATAATGCAGACCACTAGTCCATGTCCTGCTGGGTATTTGGAAAGAGTGCTACATTTTTACCATCTGCAGTGCAGTGTTGCATAGTGTCTGCCATCTTCTTGTATAATCTGCATTGATTACTGAGTCTAGGCTCCTTATGGATACTCCTTTTTATTTATAGAAATAACTCAGTCCTGAATGGTCATCATAAGCTATTCTATTTCCACAAACAAATCTCCATGGTTTTCCCCTTTGTTTTATGCTTCTTCATGAGCATGGTGTTGGCTGAGTTCATGTGAATTTTGCCCATGGAGGATTTTTTGATTCAACTTTTGGGTCATAATTATTTCATAGACTTCCTTCAAAGATAAGCTACTTTTGAGTTACATTCAATAAATTTAAAGAAGTTAACCTGTTATCATGTTCAGTGAAGTAGGTAGTTTATTTTAAAAGGAATTCTAAAGATGTTTTCATGTGTTTTCAGATCTCTATGAATCCTCCTTTTTTATTCAAGTGTTAATTTTCTATAGCTACCTTAAGATGATGGAACTATTCTTTAGTTATATTGTTTAGATTTTTCTCAAGGTACTTGACTAATCTATTATGTTCTAATTCCAATAGTGTCATTTAAATTGTGCTTTTTAATATGGTATTCTGTTATTGGAAATTTAACATCTATTCAACTTTCAGATTTAAGAATTCTAACAATACTCTTAATGTAGTCCACTAAAACCTAATCCTTGAGGTCTTTGTGCTCTAAATGAGAACACAAAGGTAATTATTATAAACATTGCCTTCATCCATTGGTTCAATGTGATCTCCAAGTAGAACGTCAATGCTTTCAGTCACTATTAACATACTTTAGGAATTTTATATTTGTCAAGTTATATTTGGGAAAAGAAACTTTGACATGAAGGAAATATATTGTAGTAGAACTTTATAGCCTTCTGTCACTTATATTCATAAAGCAATGTTTCTTTCAACTCATTTAATTTCAAGGCCAAATTTAGTTCTGTTTTAGAAAAATGTTAACTGATTTAAGGGTTAGTCAGAATTGCAATGGGCTTAACTTTCAGGGTCTCCCTGAAAAATTCTACTTTTTATATAATTTTTCCTTGTTATTATTGTGTTGCTGGCATGTTTTAGAGAACAGTTTTCCATGTGAACATTAAATACACTTTTGTTTCACTGTTCTTGACTCTACTTTCTATTTTAAATTTTTGAATACTCCAAAAGAGTAGAATTGAATTCCTTGTTTTGAAGTAATAATAAGGGCAGTATACATATAACAATACTTTCAGGAAGTTTGATAAATAATTATTGAATTGATATAAATTCTCTCATGAAACCACCTATGTCATTTTAACAAATACTTTTTGCTACATAACTTAGATAATTTTCTTTTCTTTTTAGATTTTTTTCATGCTGTGAAATCATGAATACTTTGTATAAAGCACCTAAACATGTAAGTAGCTTATTTATAACTAGATTGTTGGTATTTTTATATTTTGCTCATAGATATATATTATATCTTCTCTGCATTGTACCAAAGAGGAAACTGTTTAAAAGTTAGCCATTCACATGCCAAGGTAAAGTATCTATGGCAATAATTATATATCTTATTTTACCCCACCCCTTTTCAGTTTGGTGGAGGTTATAGATTCAGTCTTCTTTCTTGATATGAATATTCTATTGTTTGTTATATTAATATTATACAATCTTTCTGTCTCTCCCTTTGGTCAACTTGAGATTTCTTGCATTGGACAACTTCTGACTACATAGACAACCAAAAATTTTCTGTGTCCTCTTCAGGGATTTTCTTTTAAATCCTATTTCTTTAATTTTTGAGCCTCAATAGTATTAAAAAAATAAATGCTGAATTGTTTATTCTGTCCTTTGAATTATTTTTGCCCATTTTGCCAGGATCTGGGTCTTTATTTTCAGTTCTTTTTTTTTAAATTAAAGGATTATAGAATTTTGAATGTATTTTTGTTTTCTGGATTCCTTTTTGCATGGCATGATTTTTAAAATTTATTTTAACAAGGCATTATGGCATTCAGGATTTTCATTTTGCTAAGTTCTTATCTTCCATTGACTTTCAACACAACTTCAAAAATACTCTCAAGTTATTTTTCCCATGATAGGGTTTGACCTTGTCAATGTAGATTTTTGGATGACTCAGTTTACCCTTACCTTTGAGAAATCCCAATGCCAAGTACCCCTATTTTGGTTTGAATGTTTTGGAGGCTTCTCTATTGGATTAAAGTTTTCCTATTATGAAACCTAGCTCCTGAGTTTGACCTTTGTCTTTAATTTATTACAGTTAATGCTTCTTAATACCCTAGTTGCTGGCTGCAAAAAAGGTTTACACACTTGTTTATGGTACCTAATTATCCAGAGGATATAAGGACTCCCAATTTCCTTTCCTTTTTGGAGAAATCACCTAGTGTGTTTTCTTCCAGGGGGAGAAAGCATCTAGTATGTCTTCTCCTAGGGGAATTGGCATCTGTAATGGTGTCTTCTCCCAGGGATATGGTTCCCAGGATCCTAGAGCCTTTGGTTTTGTATGGTGTTTAGAGTTTGACTCTGTATAGTGTTCAAATACTTGAACCATATCCCTATTCCTTATTAAAGAGTGGGTTTTCTGACTACTTTAGTAGTTCTAGTTAGTTCAAAGATTAACCCTATTTTTAGAGGGTATTCTTTAATAACTCTACCTTTCCTAATATATTGGATTACACCAAGCTTTAATTTACCATCTTGTATTTGTCAGGCATTGTACTAAGTATTTAAAAATACAAAGAATGGCAAAAATAGTTCCTGTACTTAGGGAATTCATAATAGAATGAAAGAGGTAACATGCAACTACTATATACAAGAAAGCTATATAGAAGATAAATTGGAGATAATCAGAAGAAAGGGAGAAACATTTAGGGGAATGGAAAAGGCTTGTTATCAGAGGTGGGATTTTAGTTGTAATTTGAAGGAAGCTAAGGAAGTCAGGAGGGAGAAATGATGAGGGAGAGAATTCCAGGGATAATAGCAAGGGAAATGCTAAGAATTCATAGATATAGTATTGAAAGTAAGGAACAGAAAGGAAGCCAGTGTCCAAAGATCACAGAATACATAAAATGGAAGAAGGTGT
This sequence comes from Gracilinanus agilis, assembly GCF_016433145.1. Classification (NCBI taxonomy): domain Eukaryota; kingdom Metazoa; phylum Chordata; class Mammalia; order Didelphimorphia; family Didelphidae; genus Gracilinanus; species Gracilinanus agilis. The sequence continues at coordinate 246,192,863 of NC_058135.1, forward strand.
AAGAAGTCTGGAATGGCAGCAAATAGGGTAACAAAATGCCAAAAGGAAGATATTACATTTAACTCTGTAGGAATTGGGGAGCCACTGGAGTTTATGAGATATGGGATTCGTACAAATATGCTAAATGATAACTTGATAGCTGATTAAATGATAGAGTGGTGGAAGAGTAAAATGAAAGTCCCCCTACAGTTCTTACAGTGGCAACAACCACAACATAGAATATTTTTCTAAGTCCTGAAATGTTTTTACACTTTCTGTCAAATATTATGAAAAAATGTATTCATTTATGATAATTTTATAGCAAATGCTTGCCTTTTTGAAAAACTATTTTGGCATAATCAGTTTGGTAGTTGGACTCATGCTGTCAAATTCAAAAAGGGCTCTTTGGAATTCCAGTCTAAATATGCCTACCTCCTGTTCAAATTCATTTAAGATGTTGTTGCTGTTTTTGTCATCTGTTCCATATTAGTTGTAATTACCAGAATTAGTGTTCAATGATTATTTCAGTGACCCTTGGTTCTTCACATTTTTTTCTATTATGATTATTGTTATAATTATTATTTTTAATTCCACAATATATTTGAAATAAAGAAAATTATAAAAAGTCACACATCATTGTATATATGAATCTGGGACAGGAGGATTGTTGGGGCTGAGCTGAGCCATGAAGTAGGATATTGGTGTTACAACTGGCAAATGTGTTTGTGAGAAAAAAATAAAAATATCTTCATATTATTCAAACAGACTATGGATATCTTTAGTGATATATAGGTTTAAAGCAAAATTTTGCATCTGGTAAAAATCACAAATATAAATCATTACTACATGAATAGACAGAAAGTGATAACTAAGACACTGTTAAATGTGCAAACATTTTAGAAAAATTTAAGTTTCAATAGCATCTAAAGTTGTTGGATTTTTTTTACATTTTCCTGGCCTTCACTGATGAATGACCTATAATGCAAAGCTTCTGTTTAGCAGAATATATTCCTCAATGGCATCAGCTGTTTCAAGTGAGCCATTTCAATCATACAGGGGAGTAAACTGCTTTTTGGTTTACATTATGAATAACATTTTTGATCATATATTGCAATTATACGTTGAATGGAAAATCAGATCAGAATGTAGTTATTTCAAAGACGACTGACAGGAAATGAAGAAGAAGCAATGATTCCCATAAAGATGTTGTCATTTCCAACCAGCTGCTTTTGTTTTACCATCAGGAAGCCAGGCAGTCTCATTCACTACAGAAGCTCTCTTATAATGGCAGGAAGATTCCCTTATAATCTATCTTGAACATTTACACCAGTGCTTAAAAAAGTCTATTTTTTGGGTTAGCATTGTTGTCAATCTCCCAACTAACTCTTGATATAGTTTAGTTTAAGATGATTCAGAAAAAAAAATGAATTCCAAAAAGGCAACTGAATATATTATCACGTTTCGATCAATCAACAAAAACTTAATAAGCATTTATTATGGGCCAAATTCTATGCTAAGATCTAAAGAAACAAAAGACAAAAGTGAAATACCTCTTGCCTCCAAGTACCTTATATTCCAAAAGGAGAAATAGTGTGTGTACATGTATGAATTTATACATATATACACATGCATATATTATATATATATATATATTAAGAAATATGTGTATTTTGTTGTGAGGAAGATTAATAAATTAGTATTTAGGAGGCTTAGCAAGCAGGGCTGAAGGATTCTAAATGGAATGAGGAAGCAAGAAGTATTGCTTCTCTCTCTAAGATGGACTCCATGTTGGCTGGGGACAAGTTGTAACTGACCCCCTGGGACACCTCAGAGGAAGTAGAGTTTGTACCCTGATTTCCTGGGATTCCAGAAGGAAGACAATCATCTGCTTGTGAGAGGGTTTGGTTGAGACTATTAAACCCAACCCAAGTTGCTGGTTAACTTGGACAGTTTTAGCTCCCAGACCTACCCACCTGAAGGAGTACAGACTGTGGACCTGGAAGAGCTGCAGTATTGCTGGAGTGTGACAGGACTCAGCAGTGAGGATACCCACTTCAGTCCGTCTATTCTTTGTGCCCTGTTTTGATTTAGTTCAGTGTAGATAAGTCCATTCCTTGACCCTATTCCCATCCTTTAGATGAGTGGTTCCCAAACTTTTTTGGCTTACTGCCCCCTTTCCAGAAAAAATATTACTTAGTGCCCCTGGAAATTAATTTTTTTAATTTTAATAGCAATTAATAGGAAAGATAAATGTACCTGTGGCCATCACAGCTTCCCTGGATCGCTGCAGCACCCACCAGGGGGCGGTAGTGCCCACTTTGGGAATCACTGCTTTAGACTATAGTTTTCTTTAATTAAGCCTGTGTTTATAAATCCTCTTGTCTTTATCATTCACTTGCTAGTTTCTCAGACTCCCTGGTTAGGTGGACCTGTGTTGGCAGTTAGGTTTTCTAACTTCCAAAACCCCTTCTGACTGTTTCCCCAACCTATTGAGCTAATCCCAGCATATATATATATATATATATATACCCTTCCTGCCTCTTATAATCCTTCTATGGAACCCAGTTAAATAGTTATTTTAATTAAGTTTAATTAATGAAACCCTTAACTGTTTTCCCCACATTACTTCAATTTAAAGGACATAATCAATGCATGACTATATAAGAAGGTATTTTCTTTTATGTTGTTTAAAAATGTGCATATATGTGTATTTATGCATATATATACATATGCATATACATATACATATATATGTGTATATATATATATATATATATAGAGAGAGAGAGAGAGACTCATCTATACACACACATACACAAAATAGATAGAAAATAACCTTGGGTGGTAATAAGGTAACTTTTTATCACAGAAAGAACCACAAGTTGTCGTTCCATCATTTTATTCATGCTTGACTTTTTGTGCCCCTAGTTGTGGTTTTCTTGGAAAAGATACTGGAGTGGTTTGCTATTTCCTTCTCCAGCCTATTGTACAGATGAGGAAATTGAGGCAAACAAGGTTAAGTGACTTTCCCACAGTCGCAAAACTACTAAGTATCTGAAATCAGATTTTAATTCAGAAAGATGAGTCTTCCTGCTTCCAGATCTAGCTCTCTATCCACCATACCAGCTAAGTGCCCAGAACACAAGTATGGTTGAGTGAAAAGAGAAAAACCCCTAATCATTCTTATCTGGCCATGTGGTTTTTATGTGGTTTTGTGCAACAACATTAGCTTCCTAATTATCTTTTCCCATGATGACTGTTAAAATTATTTTGCCTTTTGCATAGTTAAGCATTATAATGTAACATATTTACTGATAGGTTTGGCATCAGGGTGACTTGAGTTTAAATCTTACCTCTGAAAGTGGTAACTTTCTCTGATTCTGTTTCTTCATCGTTAAAGCAAGGATTATAGTACTTGTTATAAAACTCAGGTGAGATCATATCTGTAATGACATTTAGTACACTTTAAAATATTTTATAAAAATTAGCTGGGTTCATAAGGATGATAATTCTTTGAAAACTTATTAAGAATATGATAGAGAAGGAAGAAAGGATAGCCAGTAAAGTTGGATTAGGATTTTTTAATAATATAATTTGATTTGATATTACATTACTTTCTGGACTTAGCTCCCTCTGGCAGGACTAATATTTGCATTTCCCCAGAACATGGGTTGGACCCACACTTCTTTCTTCACTCCCAAAACAAGAATTAGCTTTCCCTAAAGAGAGGCAAAACTCTCCCATGGATCTAATCAGCTTCCTGATCCCTTGAAGGCATAAAGAAGTCCAGTCAAATTGAAGTTTTGCCTTTTAGACTTTCCCATTTCCTTCTCCAGCTCATTTGTACAGATGAGGAGACTGAGGCAAACAAGGTTAAGTGACTTGTCCAAGGTCACATAGCTAGTATTTAACTGAGGGCAGATTTTAACTGTTTCCCTGAGATGATGCCAATACCCAGCCACTAAGTCTTGCCCCAATGATGTACTGACCAGTAGCATTTCCATAAGGATATGAAGGAGGCAGCTTCTACCAGAGCTGATGGTAAGTGTTACTATATCCTTGTTGTCTATCTTTGCTGTGTTATGGCAAAGTAAATTTCCTTCTGGTAAATTATCCATAGACTTAGAAGTGCCTCATTCATCTGAAAAACAAACCTAAATATGAGAGTACTGGCATTAGATAAGCCTCTTATATCTCTACCATACACACACGCCCTTTAGGATTTTACTCTCCCATGTAACACACATATGTAAAAAAAAAGTTAAGCAAAAATTGCTGATTTTTTTTCAAGAAAATTGCCACTTCTGATAAAGTATGCAGAATTCTGCTTGATTATTCCTTGGTGTCACCACCAAGAAAATGGAAATTGGCTTATAAAATATGGATCTCTAGCTGGCCTCAAAAACATGAAGGCCTGCCCGGGTTGAAACTTAGCTCAAATATTTCCTATCTGTGTAACCATGAGCAAGTCATATAATCTCTATTAAAAGCTTCAGTCATATAAGACTCAATATCCTCATTTCTAAATTGAAAGAGTTAAATTCAATGCCCCCTAAGTTTCTTTCCAGCTCTAAAATTTATGCTATGAGACTGTGATAATTTCTCTGACTCCATTATTTTTTTTCAGTAAATCAAAGATATTTATTAGGCATTTAACATAGGGAGGCACTTAGGGATACAATCACAATAAGAATTTGGGTTTAAAATTAACTATATGGAATCCAAAGAGTGAAAAAACACTATACCAAATTCACTTTGGCTTTGCACAATTTGACTCTACCGTTTCTCCACTAATTCATGAAATATAATCTGTATCCTCACTTTCCTATCAAGACACAGGAATGTCTTTCTCCAAGGCTATCCACTGCAACCCAAGTCATTACTAGTCATCTTGACTTACAACTAGGCTTTGATGATTCTGGAAGAGAGATAGAGTCTGAGGATTTTGTGCAATTCTGTCTCACTTAAATCTAGTTTATGTTTGAGTCAAAAGATATCCCCAACGATTTCGTTTTGGTGCTCTCAGAGTACAAAGGACAATAACCACCATCACCCATCACCAAATGCCACCACCAATGGACTGGATATGAGTATGGCCCATATTTGAAGTGATTTGATTACATAACCCTTATCTTCTGCTTTTATATCAATTCTAAGAAGAATAGCAAAGACTAGGCATTTTGGGTAACGTGACTTGCTCACGATCACAAAACTAGGAAGTATATGAGGCCAAATTTGAACTCAGGTTCTCTTGACTCCAGAACTGTTTTTTTTAATCTACTGTGCTACCTACCTTCCCTGGTGGCTCTCTACATTTTAATGGAAAAACACAATAATAATCAGAAGATCTGTGTTCTAGAATCAGTTATTACTTTTGCCGTCTTTTTGACCTGAAAAAAAAGCTATTTAATTCCTTGAGCCTCAGTCCTCCCTACTCTCTTAGATACAATAGGAATACTTACCTTGACCTACTTCACATATCAAACATTTAAATTAGGAGCTGTTATTATTCTGTAGGCAATGTTATGTCTGTTAAACATTTCTATGATCAGGAAACACATATTTTAAATGCCTTTTTTTAATTAACAGTATTTATTTACAAGTATCCCAGCTTTTCCCTCCCTCCTTACATCATAGAAAGTATCTTCCAGCAGAGAACATAACTTGTAATATATAGATCTGGATAAAACATTGGAAACATGGTGAACTTCTGACAACTGAAACCACCATTCCTGAAAGAACTCAAGTGAGGGTTTTTGAAACTAGAAGGAATAAATGTGCTAGGAGCAAGGTGGTACCTGGATGCATTCTGAAGTCAGGCCAAGAAAAGATGCCATCTTTTTTTTCTGTTTAGGTTCTGTGATGGATCTCATTTCTTCATATACACTAGCTTCATTCTTGCCTTCATATCTTTGATCATGTTTCTTCTTCCTTCTACCAAAACGGTTTCTCACCAACCTCTAAGTCTGAATAGCTTTTTGGAATCCAAGTTCCATTTGTCCATGAAGCTGAGAACTGAAGCCCTCGTCAATCTCTGCAAAGAAAGCTCTCATAAAAGAATGGGAAGATATTGGGTGATAAGCTTCTGGTATTTTCTGCAAAAGAAAAGCATGAGCTTCATAAACAATTCAGGACCTGTGCTATTCCCACAAGGAAATACTGCCTCCTTCTTGAAGGATAGAGAAACGAGCTTGATATTCATACCAGCACCCAAAGGGTTGTTTTTCCTAATCCAGAAACCTCACTTGCTTGATCACCTCCCAATAAACTATTTATTTTCTCATTGAAAATCAGACTGATTATTATATAGTCCTTCATGTACGTGAAGAGCTAGAGAGTCATTCCTAATCATACTCTGTTTCCTAACATTGGCTGCATGGGGCCACTTCAGCTATTACCAGAGAGCCTGTGAAGCTGAGTTCTCTAGTATTGGCTGAAGTGGCCCCGTGCAGTTGATGTTAGAAAACACAGATGCTTCTGAATTTCTCCTTGACTAAGGCTATACATCCGGAGCTCAATGGGGATTACATTATGCATTTACTTCAAAAATATTATTAAAAATATCAAAAATATCCCTATCAAATACTGGGTTCTCTAAGTGGTTCAGGTATTTTTTGCATTGTTTGTATGTTTTCTTGATCGGTGGATTGGATTGGTTTCTGTGCCTGAATTACCTAAGTAATTGTCTCAGATTTCCACTTGATTTCACAAATATGGACTCAGTTTTTTTAATCCATTTATCTGAGTTTTTAAAAATGTGATAGGAATGAGTTATCTATTTAAGATCGAAGAAGCATACATTTAGATCTGGAAGTGATATTAGTAGTTATTTAATATAATGCCCTCATTTTATGGAGGAAGAGAAGGAGGGCCAAGAAATGCCCAGAGAGGTTATGAATTACCAAAGATTATATAGGTAGTAAATAAGTTTCTATGGTTCCAACTCAGCACTTTTTCCTATTATAACAAAAACTTGCTTCTCTCTTTATCCAAGCTATCTCTCCTCTAGTCAATCTGTCATACAGTTGCCACATTGATATTCCCTAAGCCTGATGCTGATCATGTCATTCTTTTGCACAAGAAGTTTATCCTATTATCACTAGGGAAAAATAGATTCTTTTCTCTGTCATGTAAAGACCTTCACTAACTGTCTCTAATCTTTCTTTCAAGGATGATTATATATTTATTCCTAATACATTCAGCCTCTGAGAGACACTGGGATATTTTCTTTATGTCTTCTCCCCCAAAATGCCATCTCCTATCTCTGTGTTTTTGGATAAGCTGTCCTCTGTGCATGTATAGAGAGGTTGAGTCGGTCTTTGGGAATCAACCCATGGTGAACAGTCACAGTTGTCCTTTCTATTTCTTGGCAACCATTTAGGAATTTGAGAAATGAGAATGGAAAGAAATCTTTCCATATGTGACTCAAGTTCAAAGATGTCAAAGAATCCCTTTACTTCCTATGGAGGCAAGAGAGCTGGAGACAGGGCTTGTAGAAGAGGAAACAACAACCTCCTCAGTTTCTCTCCTCCTCTCTGGCTGCAAATTAAGTCAGGATTGTTTCAAGCTTCTTTCAGAGGTAGAGTAAGGAAAAGAGTGGCTTGTCTTAGGTGCAGCCAAGAGCACATAGCATGTGTTCTGTCTAGGAAATATCTGCTTTTTTTGGTAATGTTTTCTGATATCAAGCAGACTGCTATTTATCTTGAAATGGATATATCCACATTTGGAAGCTAATTTGCTTATTTAAAAAAATTGGAAGTTCTGGGTCCTATATGTTTAAAATTGAATGATGCACCCTTACCACTCTTCCACCTAGGAGGCAATGCACAGAAGTTAAGGGTTTAATAATAAAAAAATATTTTAAATTGAATGGTGGCAAGGAAGCTAGGTGACTCAATGGATAGAGAGCCAGATCTGGTATCAGGAGATGCTGGGTTCAAATTTAGCCTCAGATATTTCCCACCTGGGTGACTCTGGGCAAGTCACAACCTCAATTGTCTAGCTTTTCTGCATTGGAACCAATACTTAATATCAATTTTACACAGAAGGTAAGGGTTAAAATAATTGAATGGCAGCAAAGGAAGAATCCCTGGTAACTACTCCAAGTTTTTTGGAAAGTATGATGCTCAAGAATAAGATTGGGCCAAGAGATGTACATTTTAGCAAAAGACATATTTGAGGAGTTGTTTAGGTAGTGAAGGCCCAAGGTAAATGTAAAATGTCTATTTTCTGGGCATGAAAATGGATTTATATTCTGAAAGGCTTTAAGTATCAGCTTTCCAACATCCTGCAACATTAGTCATGAGTTATTGAGTATTATTTTAAGTACTTAGTTTAAAATAGTGTTATTTGTTTTTGTTGACATACACCGAGTTGTTTATTTTTAGTAATTTGTGTGTGTGTGTAGTTATAAGCTACTTACTCATACTCGTGGTATATAACTACCTATAGGGGGTTAATTATAGATATGAGACATAACCTAAACTGGAAGTAATTTTTTTCACTTGTGAATGGGGCAGGCTTTCATGAGCCAATAACTGGAGACCAGAATCCCCAGGAATAAATTTAGTGGAAAACACATTTGCAAAGAGAGCAGGAAATAGGTACAACATCATTGTTGCTGGTGCACTTATCAGTAGTTATTTAATGTTAGACTTAGAATCTTGTTTCTTATATTCATCTCATATAACCCCTCTCTTCCTTCAAGGGTCAGTTAAAGTTTTTACTCAAACAAGAAGCCTTATCTGATTAATAAGTTATTAGTATATTCCCTCCCCCATTATTTTGTATTTAGTTATGTTTATATGTTATTCCATTCCAGTAGAATATAATTTAAGTGAGAGAGATTCTATTTTTTGGTATTTTTTCATCCCCAACACTTGGTCTATGTCTTGGAAATAGGTAGATACAATGAATATTTGTTGAATGGAATGGAATTCTATAAATTGCTTATTTTGAATGCTTAAACAAAATGACTAACATTTTTAAAGAAAAGAACCATATAGAGATATCAAAGAAAATTGTTCTGTGGCCCTAGGGTCAGAAAATCTTAGAACCAGAAAAGAAATTAAAAGCTAAGCTAGTTCACCTTTCCATTTGAAAAAGAAGGAAATCAAGTCTCAGAGAGGGTAACATTTCTCAAAAATGATCACAGAGCCAGGACAAGATGCTAGTCTAGGGCTTTATAATTGTAATTAATAATAATAATAATAATATGCATAATGTGCTGCTTATGGTTTCCAAATGAACTGGCTTGCAGGACTGATTTGAAGTAGATAATGTATCTATTATTGCCCATTTTAATGATGAGGGAGGACAATAAAATTCTAAGAGGTAAATGTGCCTGGGGTCACTTAAGAAGAGTGTATTGCAGGCAGGATTCATGGCCAAGAATCCTGAACATTGGTCCAGTACCCTTACTATTACAGCATGTGGTCTTCTTTCTTCAACCAGGATCTTCTTGACTTCAGAAGAAATAATTCCAGAATAAAGCACTTGGTACATCTTACATAGTTGACAGAAAATTGAATAGCGGTAGTCTGTGTCACAGAAGATGTTTCTCCAATGGCTACTTCAGCTTTTTCTCATCACGGACACAGACTATGTGAGATTTCATCTCTAGAAATACAAGCAGGACTTTTTTCATTCAATGTATAATGTGTTGTCACATTGGCACCATATGCCACTCCAGAAAGCATGAGTTATTGGAACCAATTAGGGAGTTTGCTGCTCTAAATTTAAATGAAGTCTGAGTCAAATAGTTTGTTACTGATCAAAAACAGCCTACACATATGGAGGACAAAGAAGGACTATCTTTCTTCATGATTAGTCTAAAGAAGCAAAAATGGTTGGTACAAAAACAAATGTGATTGATTTAGCTTTTGTTTGTTCCCAGTGAGCACATACACACATACAAATGAAGGAATTATCTGAGAAGTTTATGAAAAGAAGAAACTTTTTATCCAATTAAAGATATATCTATATCTAAATATATATTGATATGCAGTCACGGACATACACATCTAACTATAATAGGATTGGATTTGGAGTTAGAAAAAACTCACTCATTTCAAATATATTTATATATGAACAAACATAAATATGCTTATATTTATATATTCACACATGCCTGCATATGGACATACAGACTATCTATTTATAAGAGAATTAGACCATGGGTCAAGAAGACCCATGTTTTGTTTTTCAAATACATCCACAAAGATAGATGGACAGACAGATAGACAGATGGAGAGGAGGGAGAGAGACACAGTGAGAGAGATGAAGACACAAAGAGAGACACTTGGGAAGAGAGAAAGAGAATTCTGGAGGGGATACAGAAGTGACCTGAGTGAGAAAAGCATGATTTCCCAATGGTGGGAGAGCAAGTCCCACCACTGACACATACTCGGTTGCATTATCAGGCACGAACCACTTAAACAACCTGTGTCCTGGACAGCTAGGTGACCCAGTGGACAGAGAACCAGTCTTGGCATCAGTAAGTTCAAATCTGGTCTCAAATGTTTGTTGTGTGAGCCTGGGCAAGTCACTTAACCCTATTTGCCTCTATATAGTTTCCTCATCTATAAAATGACCTGGAGAAGGAAATGGCAAGTCACTCTAGTATCTTTGCCAAGAAAACCCAACTGGGGTCATAAAGAGTTGGACATGACTGAAAAACAACAAAAACCATTCCTGAAAAGAATTAGTTAAACAATTATCTTGTGGTTTTATTTATGATCCTCATAACTTCCAAGACCAAAATATTTTTCCATGTTTGCCACTTCCTTTTCATGGCTACTATTTCTTTTTTTTATGGGTTGTCTTTCCTTAGTAGAATGTAAGCTTCTATAGGGCAGGGATTGTTTTGCTTTTTTGATTTGTATCTCTAGCACTTATCAAAGTGCCTGGAACAAAATAGGAGTTTAAGGCACACTTGTTCATGTATTCCTACTTTTGAATACTTGCATTGGTATCAGAATAATGAGAATACCTTTCACTTGAAAATTTATGTCCCTAAAATAATTAAGTGCATAATAATTGCTCTTTTTTCATTAATTTTTTCATTGATTCTTTCATACTGAAGCAGCTTAGATACAGGAGATTTTTTCCCCTTTTCCTTATAACCTCAGGTTAAATGCATTAAAGTCTGAAGCCAGATCTGGGCAAGTTGCAAACATCAGTTCAAAAATCATTAGCAACCATTCAAATGATGTTTGCTAGTGATTTTTAGAAAATTGGCACAGTATTATTGTTTCATTTTGGTGAATATTCCTTCTAGAAAGAATTCTATCCATTGCAACATGGCTAAAAATCAGCTCATTTATGCTAATACCTTTTTTCTTGACACTCACTAAATTCTTTCTAATGCATTAATTATGACTCCAGATAGACCAATGATTATTTCATATATGCTAATTAGGATTCATTTTATTCAGCCTGCCACACACATCAGTAAACAAGTTGAATGGATTCCCCAGGGAGATGATAAAAAGACAATGATTTCCTTTCCACTGCAGCTTAGAGAATTTACCCCACAATCAAGAAGTAATTAGAAAAGAAAATGAAGAGTTAGAAAATACACTTACAGGTGTGAGATCCTAGCAAGGCATGTTTCTTTCCAGGGATGAAATCAAAGCGGACATCTTCATTGCTAATCATATATGGGGAAACTCATTAGCTAGCATAATCTCCTTTCAAAAGTAAATAAAAAAATACAATCAAATTAGATGCATTTGTAGTTGAACAAATTGGGATGTAATCATCTCATTTAAATGCTAGTTGGCAAATGAGTGCAAGATGAAATCAACTCTGCACCTTGGTATTCTCAATCCTGCTTTTTCAAAGATAATACGGGTGGGTAGATGGGTCCAGAATGCCCAGTAATAATTTCCAAGGCCACAATAGGAAATTCACATTGTGAGTTTTCATCTTGACCTTTCACAGGAAGCTGACTACATTATAAAGTGACCACATCATTAAGCTGCCAGATTTAGGTTTTGCTGGCATTGGCTTTCCCATTCATCATTCTTGGAATGCCACCAAGGGATTTAATTGACATGTTGAGCTGTCAAAGACACTTAAGGATATTATTTAGCATGGGAAAGAGGTATGATATACATGCACATAAATATGTATATAATATATACACATAGATGCATATGTATATGTGTGTGTGTATTTTTATCAATTTGTATGTCAACAAACAGAATCTGTCTTCAAATGGAATTGTTAGAATTGTTTTGCTCTGAGTTAATTTACTCAGTTGTCAGAGATAGTTACATCAGCATCAGTAAATAAAATCTTGTAACTAACTGTAATCCATGTTACTTACTGGGGGAAAAAAATTCTCAAAGGTCCCTTAGTTCACATTAGGAGCATTAAAAATAACATTTTAATTATCTAAAAAGCAAATAACAACTTAAACTTTGAAAAGAGTATATCTTTATAAAATAATGATTTGGCTCCCATGGTTCCATAATAATTCCTATTCTTGGCCACTTAAAGTCTTCAGGAAAAGGCAAGCAGGCACATTCTATTATTCCTAATGGAAGAATAAAGAGTTGAGCCCACTAAATGCTGCACAAAACAATGGAGAAAGGTCTAAGCTTATTGAAATTAGTGTCAATCAGTGGAGACAGGTAATCAATAACTGTCTGCTTAGATTGTTCAGTCATCCATGGTGCCAAGAAATCAGGCTCACGTCTATTTTATTCCAGCTGACACTTTACAGGTAATGAATTCTAGAAAGATAATTCTGGAAACACCTTGAAGTTAGAATGCTGGGAAAGTCATATGTTTAATAGAATTTACACAAGTTTTTCTATAAGTCAGTCATGACTGTTTGTTAGTTGCAAAAGGTTTTGAAAAAGATCATGAAAGATCAGAAAGAAAGTGTTGAAGTACATTAACTATGATGATATCTATATAAGCCATTAACAGGATTTTTTTCCAGTTAATGATCTTCCTTAATGGACTCTGTGTTCATGACACCATCACAAAACTATTTCTAGCAAGTGGGTATTTAAGAAAGATTAAAATGCCAGTTTGGTGGGTGACACTGTTTTAAAGATAGACAATTTACCTAGAGTTTATTTAGATGTAATTATGAAGACTAACATTAAGTTCAATCAGGGAGGGCATATTGAAGAATAATCATGAAAAAATTGTAGTTTCCTTATAAAAAGCTAGGAAATTCAGTGAGTGCTGGGCCGGGAGTTGGAATGACCCGAGTTCAAATATGACTCTAAATACTTACTAGATGGGGGGCAGCTGGGTGCTCAGTGGAGTGAGAGTCAGGCCTAGAGACAGGAGGTCCTAGGTTCAAACCCGGCCTCAGCCACTTCCCAGCTGTGTGACCCTGGGCAAGTCACTTGACCCCCATTGCCCACCCTTACCAATCTTCCACCTATGAGACAATACACCGAAGTACAAGGGTTTAAAAAAATGAAATAAATACTTACTATTTGGGCAAGTTATTTAACCTTTTATTGCCTCCATTTTATCAGCTGCAAAATGGAGAAAATAACAGCCCCTATCTTAAAGGGCTGTTATGAGGATCAAAAGAGAATAATTGTCAAGTTCTTGTCTTCATAGGCATTATAAAAAAGGCTATTCCTTCTCTTCTTCCTCCACTTTCCAATTCTGCTAAGATTCCAGCACAGTTCAAATCATCCTCAATGCCATATCCTAATGATAAGTTGTGTTTCTCACAATCCATTAGAGGAAACCATCTAGAAATAGAAGTTTTCATTTAGTTTTTAAAGGTCTATAACAATGTAAAATGCCTTAAGATAGTAGGAGTAATTGACTTCGTAAGTCAAGTTTCAAGAGATATTCAATATAGAAAGGATGTGGTTCATTTTAAAATTTTATTTATTTAATTAATTAATTTTGAATATTTTTCCATGGTTATATTTTCCTCCCCTCTTCCCTCTCCTGCTCCTGTAGCCAATGAGCAATTTCATTGAGTTTTACATGTGTCATTGATCAAGACCTATTTCCATATTATTAATATCTGTAATAGAGTGATAGTTTAGAGTATACATCCCCAATCATAGCCTCATCGAACCATGTGATCAATTGTATGTTTTTCTTCTGGGTTGTGGCTAGTTTTCTTTCTCATAAGTCCCACAGAATTGTCCTGGATCATTGCATTGCTGCTGGTACAGAAGTCCATTACGTTCCATTGTACTTCAATATATCAATATATCAATTTCCATGTACAACATTCTCCTGGTTCTGTTCCTTTCACTCTGCATCAAATCCTAGATGTCTTTCCAGTTCACATGGAATTCCTCCAGTCCATATATTCACAATTCCACAAGCAATGCATTAGTATCCTAATTTTGCCACATCTCTTCCAACATTTGTTGTTTTCCTTTTCTGTCATGTTAGCCAATCTGCTAGGTGTGAAGTGATACCTCAGAGTTGTTTTGATTTGCATTTCTCTAATTATAAGATATTTACAACACTTTCTCATGTGCTTATTGATAGTTTTGATTTCTTTATCTGAAAATTGACTATTCATGTCCCTTGCCCATTTATCAATTGGGGAATGGCTTGCCTTTTTTGTACAATTGATTTAGTTCCTTATAAATTTGAGAAATTGGACCTTTGTCAGAGGTTTTTGTTATAAATATTTTCCCCAATGTGTTGCTTCCCTTCTAATTTTGGTTGCATTGGTTTTGTTTGTACAAAACCTTTTTAATTTAATGTAATCAAAATTATTTATTTTATATTTTGTAATGTTTTCTTTCTCTTGCTTTCTCTTAAATTCTTTCCTTTCTCATAGATCTGATAGGTATACTATTCTATGTTCACCCAATTTACTTATAGATTCCTTTTTTATATTTAAGTTTTTACCCATGGTGAATTTATCTTGGTGTAGGGTGTGAGATGTGATTTAAACCTAATCTCCTGCATACTGTTTTCCAATTTCCCCAGCAGTTTTGTCAAATAGTGTGTTCTTGTCCCAAAAGCGGGGATCTTTGGTTTTATCATACACTATCTTGCTGAGTTCATTTACCCCAAGTCTATTCCATTGATCCTCTCTTCTGTTTCTTAGCCAGTACCATATTGTTTTGATAGCTACTGCTTAATAGTACAGTTTAAGATCTGGTACTACTAGGAGGATGGGGTTCATTTTGAGATATGTAGCTTTGTTCTTCAATATATCAAATAATTTCTCTTTCCTAATTTAAGTGTCATAGGATAAAATTTAGCAAAATAAAACATTTTAACTGGAATTTGCTCATCTAAACTTGTTTACAAAGAGTAACATTTTAGGAATGAGGCACACAGTTCATCTGGAGTTTCTGCCATTCTCCCAGATAACTTACATCATATAATAGACCAAATCTTACACTAGGAAATACTCCAACATTTCAGGGGTAGTTTTGCCAATTTTGACATGTTTCTACTAAATAGCCTTTAGATATACAGTGACCAAAATCATTACCCTTAAATAATACAGTTAAAAGGGTACTGATCATGAAGCCAAAGAATTTAAATTCAAATTCCCATTTTTATGCTTACTACCTGTGTAACCCAGGAAACATCACTCAACCAGAGATATTTATATTCCACACGTATAAAATGAGAAAGCTATACTAGATGACCACCGAGATTCATTCCAATACCAAATCTCTGATCTGTAAATGAATATGGAGATTATAGTCTCCAGATATATCAAGGTCTCTTCTCAGATGTCAAGCATATATTCCAACATGGAGATCTTTCTTGGGGTCTTTTAAACTATCCTAGCAACTACCAAGTTTCCCTTTCATTGGCATAGGCAATAGCCATACTAACAAGATGATCTTTAGGTCTATGGCAGGTCTAAATCATAAGATACCAGAATTAAATGATTCTGCAACTGAAAGAAACTTCCATGCAAAAGAAAGGCATCAGAGAAAGCCTTGAATGGAGCATTAAATCAAACCCCCAAATAAATATTTCTATGTGATGAATAACAAGAAAAAAATTACTTTATCCCTGATCAAGAGCATACTTATGGCAAGCAATATCCTACTCAATTAAATTTGTTCATAGATTATAGGATCAAAAACTTAGAACCAGTTGTTCACTCATTTTCAAATCTTTGTGATCCTATTTGGTATTTTTCTTTAACAAAAATAATTGGAATTGTTTGCCTTTTTCTTCTCTATTTTACAGATGAGGAAACTGAGGTAAACTGGGTTAAGTGATTTGTCAATGGTCTCACAACTAATAAGTTCCTGAGGCCAGATTTAAAATCAGACAGATGAATCCTTGTGATTCCAAGCTCAGTCTTCTATTCACTGCACCACCTGGCTATCCAAATGTAAAGCTAGAAGGGATGTAAAGTTAGAGGTGGAAGCATGGTACTCAACAAATAGTAAATATTTAAGAAAGGTTTTTCATTCATTTGAGATCATTGATTCTAATTCCTTGGAGTTCATTTGACCTTTACCTTCACAGAGTAGGAAATAGTTACCAGCCTCCCTGAAAACTGAATAATTCACTTCTTTCCTAAGTGCTATCCTACAGAGCCATTGATTCTAAATCTGTTGTTTGGATATTTGATTATTCCTGGTAATGCAATATGCTTATCTAGCACAAATTAGTTTGTAAATATTTCCATGGAAATAAATTGTAGCAGTGATGAAAATGAGCTCTCCACTCCTGGACATCTAGACCAAAAACAAAACAAAGAGAGCTCCAAGACCAAGAAAGCTTTGACCTTCCTTCTAAGAAGTGAAAATCGTCACAGAAATCCTTCCTCAGCCCTAATATCAGGCCTTGATATAAGCAAATAATGTTAGGCCTAAGGAGATAGCCTAATTAAATTAAATAGGATTGTGAAAGAGATGGCAACATAGGAAAAAACCCATTTAATTAAGATGTTATTTTCCCCCTTATTTTAAACAATTGTATATTGGTCGCATATTTCACAGATAACTGATAATAAAGTATCCCTAAATTGAAAATATATTAGAACTACAATTCTTGACTCTATGTGAGAAATCTCAATCTCTCATGGATTTTAAATTATAACAGTTTTGTTTTGAATTTAAAAAGAAAAACATGGATTACTTGGCACTTTGTGTCAGACAAAGCCTCAATTAAATTTGGCCAGATAGATGGCATAATACGCAGAGTGATGGACCTGAACTTCGGAAGATTCGTCTTCCTGAATTCAAATTTGGCCTTGGAAATTTAATACCAGTGTGACCCTGGGAAAGTCACTTAACCTTGTTTTCTCAGTTTCCACATCTGGAAAAAAGAACTGGGGAAGGAATGGAAAACCACTCCAATGTCTTTGCCAAGAAAACTCCACATGGACTTATGATGAGTTGGATATGACTAGAAAACAATTCAACAACATTTAGGTTTAGTGACAATTTAATTTCAGGGTTGTACAAAGCCCTTATACAATGAATTCAACTACAGATTCAAAAATCATTTCCTGATATGTACCATGTTATCATCTCCAATTTACTAAGAATTGACAGTCAAAGGAAGAGGGATTTGAGAGATTATCTCAGAAAAATAATGGACAAATTCATGCTTTAAGATAGTAATCTCTCATCCAAATCATTTGTTCCTTAATGGTTTCAATGAGTTAAGGTCCCTTACTGGTTCTGAATGTCGATATTTACTTCTGTGTGATTTTGTCACAGTGAATATAATTTAAATTCCATTCAACTCAACAAATATTTGAATGCCCAATGTCTACCAGAAAGTGCTTTGGGTATGTGATAACAAATGCCACCAATGCAGACTGCAATACTGCTCTGTCCAAATATGTGTTGTTAAGGACTTGTGGCTGGAAATTTCATTTTCCTATGGCCAACTTGTCAAGGCTCCTAGGATTATCTTAAGATGACAGACATATAGTCCATCACTGGGACCATATTTAAATCCTTTACACCTTGGTAAGGCTTGTCAGATTTTGTATTCTGTTGGCAGCCTTTGAACTATATCTGCTCCCAGGCACAGGAGTTTTCAGAAATTTCCATCCATAGATATGGATACTGAACATGAAATGCTGCTTTTTAGTCTTTATACAATGAAAAAAATCATATATTTTCCTCAAATATGCATAATTATATTAAATCCTTAAGAATATTTAATTTCATTAATATGATCACTCTTGCTACTGAGTCAAATTACATATCTTATATGACTCCATAGACAGCTTTTCTTAAATGTCGGTATTCTAACACTTTAAGGCATGTAGAGGGAAGTGAAATCTCAAGGGGACAGTCTTCAAGAGTTAGTCTGACACCATGATATTTGTCATCATACCATAAATCTACAAATAGATCCCTCTAGACTTAAATAGGCTCAACTTCAGAAGATAGATACATAACCCCATGCATCTTCTGTGAAGGTCCCACTTGGATATCTCATCATGACATAAAAATAATCTTAGCTTCTCAAAGTTAAATGTAGTAAAGCACAGCCTCTTGCTGTCCCTAGTAATCTAGTCCTCATTTGAATCCTTTCCAGACTGGTAAGGACTGCAGAAAGTTGTTTGACTTTGAGAACCCTGGACAATTTTTATATTATGATGAGATACTTCAGTGAGACCTTCAAGATGGGAAAATCAAAAGATAGATAGGTTGACAGATAGACAGATAGATAGATAGATAGAGAGAGAGAGAGAGAGAGAGAGAGAGATTGAGAAAGAGAGAGAGAGAGACAGAGAGACAGAGAGACAGAGAGATAGATTGATTGATTGATAGAAGACAGGCAAACCAAGAAATTTGATAAAGATTCCAGTCAAGAAAATAATCTGAAATTATATTGACATCTATAAATCTTGAACATATATTTCCATTGGACAATGAGTTGGGCCCAGAATGAAAGAGGAAATGAGACTGGATTACCATTGTGAAATTACAAAGTTCTTTTAATGTCCATGTTTCCATAAAAAAAAAATCTTAAAAAAAAACATCAATATTCTATCAGTGTTTCAAGCAAGGGAGCACTGGTCTCCAGAGAACTGATGATTAGTATCTCTCAGAAGGTAATGAATTCCTGGATGGTGGGTTCAGGGTACAACATGTTGCTATATGACACAATCCAATATGTTATCCCCAACTCCCATTGAAAGTACACATTTCATCAAGCTTAAAAGAAGAAAGATTTGATTTATTAAAAAAAAACAAAAACAAGCAGCACATTTAGCAGACATCATAAAAATCAGCTCTACAATGGAACAATTTGAACTTGGACTCATGAAGACCTGGGCTTAATTCTTGTTTTTGAGGCAATAGAAACTAGTCACCATGAGCAAGTTAGTAAATTTTGTAGTATCCCCTACCCCCAGGCAATTCTCTAAGATGAGGTTTCAAATCAGTTGCCAATCTGCATTGATGGATGGAGTTGCCACATTGGGATATCCTTAGACCTGTAAAATCAAAGGTCTGGAAAAAAGCAAAGCAATCTTCCATTTCTTCAATCATGAGTAATACTTTCTTAGAGAATAAAAGAATCTCTGTCACTTACACTCTTATTCTACATAAGGTTAGTGATAGGGATTGCCTCTACTAGTTTCTCTACCATGTGACTCTTGCTCTATGTCTTCATTCCCTTTGGTTGTTTTTGTCATTGCTTCTGTTACAATTCTCTGTGACTCTCTTCCAGGACAAAGGAGCCCCTTCCCATCACCCATAACTTCTCATTTAGTGCTCCAGAGTCACAAGCCTTGGGTGATGGCACCACTTCCTATCATTTTCCTTCCTTAAATTCTCCAGCTCTTCCAATGCAGTGTAACTGCCCTGGGTCAATCCTATTTCGCGTTTCCTCACTTCCCAGGAGACATCACTAACCCTTTTCCTTGAAAACAATCACAAGTTCTCCCAAAGGTCTCTTTTCAGTACACCCCTACTGCCAAGCCTCTATCCCCTCTGCCTCTTTGCCACCACCATCCTGGATTTGAGTAATTTAGGTTTATGTAAAGGGAGAACTAACTGTTCTGTGGAAAGTAAGTTTTCAGATTCAGTTTTGCAGGAAACAAAATTTCTTCCTGAGGTCCATCTCAAATGCAATATTTGACAAGGATGCTTCTAAACTGAATTCTCCTCTTCATTGGGTTTTGGTTTCTGACTTCTTATGATTCTAGAAAAGACTACCAAGAGTCAAAAATATAGCATACTCATCTCATCATCCATTTTTGTAAATAGATACTGTTTTATTCCTATTTCTATTCATGGCATTAAATACAGTTCACATAGTAAAATCTTAAATTCTTTTTGATTCATTCATTCATTTTGAATAAGTATCTGACACTGACATCAGGTTGGTACACGGTGACTCCAATGCCTGATTGTTTCCCCCCAGGCACCAGTGTAATGTATTTCTTGCTTAAATAAATACTTTCCAAGGAGATAGGAACCTGACAAAACATCCTGATGCTTCATCAATTGCTTTTAAAAAATTTTTAAATTAAATGTTTTATTACAAACAGAACATAGAACATCAATACAAATGAGTCGTGCCACTGACATTTAAATGTTGAAATCCAAGTTTTTAGTTAAGTATGGTAATCTATGCTTTAGCAGAACTTCATTTCAGATGTGAATGAAGAGAAGTAGAGAGGAGGAAAGCACACATTCCTACTTAGACAGTATTTGACCTTCATAAAATTCAAGTGAGAGAAAGAGGTCATTTTATGTAGGAAGATGATTGTTGTGGGTAGGAAAATGCAAGAACATGTTATAAAACAGAAAATACTAGTGGTATTACTTGAAGTATAGTTGGAATGCCAATACATAAAGAAAAATAGGAAGAGCATTGTAAACGTTATACCATTATGTAAACATATTAAAATTGTGTATAACATACCATCTCCTGATTCTCTGCCTTTGCATAAACTGTCCATAAGCCTAAAATATATTCCCTTCTTACCTTTATCTCACAAAATTCCTAGATCACTTCAAAACTCAATGTGGGTGTTACATCCTACAAGAAACTTCTCCTCATCTCCCCTTATTGATCTCTTTATTGCTATTGATATTCTTTCACTGAGAAATTATTTTTTATTTACTCTATATATTTTCTGCCAACTATTCTGTGTCACTGTTACTTTCTCCGAATATCCTATAAGCTACCTGAGGACAACAGCTATTTTGTGACTTGGTGGATAGAATGCCAGAACTGGTGTCTTAAAAAAAAAAACTCATCTCCCCAAGTTAAAATCTGACTTCAGATATTATTATCATCTAAAATTATATATTATCTTTGTGACCTTGGGCAAGTCACTTAATGCCATTTATTTCCATTCCTCATTTACAAAATGAACTGAAGAAGAAAACAGCAAATGACTCTAGTCACTCTGTCAAGAAAACCTCAAATGGGGTCATGAAGAGTCAGACATTACTGAAATGATTGAACAACCACAACATTTATATCAAAAGATCATACCATTATGTTTGACACATAAAGGCTGCTTAATTTACATATGCTGAATAGATGATTATAGGATAGAGGTTACAAAGTTGAGGTGAGAGAAAAGAGAGAATGATCCAATTTATTCATGGAGTTCTCAATAGACCAGACCAACCAGATCAGAAAGTTCATGATGGAAAGTGGGAAATGCATTGGATTCTTGCACTGTTCTTTTAAATTTAATGAACTCCATTCTTCTGTGTTCTGAAGGGCACATAAATTTAGGTACACAGAGCTCTGTTCGAGGTAAACATGTCAAGCCAGAAGACAGTAGTGATTTGTGTGTATTTACAAAATCTTTGCCCTGATATATTTCTCTAAGCTGAATTTACATGCTCTTCAAAATATGGGAGAATCAAACTTATGATGTCATTTTTTTCTTAAATAGCCTGAAATTCAGCCCTGCTTGGTTTGCTCTTGAAGAATTTGCAAGTCTCTGGATAGGGCTTATTTTGCAGAGGCACCGATTTTAAATGACATGTATAGAAAGACAAAGCAAAACCCTCTGATGATGACTGTATCGGAAGGCAGTTCTCAGAGTGGTTCACTAAAACCTTAGCCTGTACGCCCGTATATTGTTGTATCTCTCCTAAAGCCCTCAAAAATGTGTGTTTTTCCAATTCAATCTCCTTTTTTAAAAGTACAAACATTTAAGGCCCCAAACAGAAATGTGTAAAGCCTCATTGGATTAGTATCTGACAACAACTCCCGCCCCTTCTCCATTTATCAAATCCATTCTGTACTCCCATGGCCCATTTCCCTAATCAATCTCTTGCTGCTTGTGACTGGAACTGAACACCTTTTGTGTTGGTGATATGTTGTTGCAAGGGAAAGCCAGCCAAGGAGAAAATGGATTTTTCAAACAAAAGTTATATTTATGTTCTTACACAGATTTCCCAGCTTTCATTTGTTCATGCAGATCTGTCTCTTCTACCATCTTTCTGAAAGATACCATCTAGTTGTTTCAGGCTTTTGCTGCCATACTGGAAATTGGTTTCAGGAAATAAATTTGACCCATTCTTTGCTAAATTGCCATATTTTAAGCTGTGTTTTTAAAAGGGAGAAAGAAAAAAAAGATTTTACTTCCTACCCATTTAGAATGCATAGATCTGTTTCATTATTTTTGGTTTTTCTCTGTTTTAGACAGGGTTACTTCATTTTCAAATTGGAAGACAATAATTTTTTTTTCTTTTGAGATGAAATCTCATTCCCTGGACAAGCACATCAATTACTCAGGAAATTGTAGAAAGCTAAATCCAGTGGATGAGAGTTTTAATTACTTAAACACATAATGGCTTGGCTACTAATCCCAACCATGATTATATTCTTTTTTCTGTGCCAGACATTTACAAAATGAACATTTGAAGATAATTGTTTATTTTTAAAATACTGCTTTATACATAAAAAAATCATACTGCACATCATCTGATGCCCCTCAAACAGAGAATTTTTGTTGTTCTCATTTTAACCTTTAATTGCTTTTAAAAACCGCATACACACAGAATAGCTCTTCTCTTTTAAAATTAAAATGAAGAAAACAAATTTCACCTTGGCTCCTATCCCACATGCATTTAATTTTTTCCCTAAAGTTTTTCTTAAACTTTTCTAAAGACATTCTGAATTCTCTTTGTTTGAACCAGAGCATCAGCAGTTTCTAAGGTGATGTTCTCAGAAAATATGTTACGTACATCTTCATGATTATTTTTAAATCTATGGTAACAGTAAAGATATTCTAGGCCATAGGACTGATGACACATCTCCCACAGCAGTTGCCCAACCATGACTAACTGTTTCTTAGGTGGAAGGGGCTACAAATCAATAATTCACTTTTAAGGTCAAGATCATGAAACATACAGAGATACATAGGACCTTCAATCTCAGCAGCAGGCTTGTCAAAATAAAGTACAATAAAGTGCTTACAAGGGGTTTCTAAGAGAAGTGCCTGAAGCATAGAAATATTAATATATCAACTGATGATTTGGTATACAAGACATGTAAATATCTGCTTGTGAGTTTCTTCCTTCCCAAGATTGATTTTTTCTTTCTTTTTTTAACATTTATTTTTCACATTGATTTTTTTCCCTATTGAACTGAACTGTTCTGGTGTGAGGTCACCTGTTCCTGTACTTAAGCAAGAGAAATCTTTTTTCTTGAGTTAGAGGCTTGGGAAGGTTCAGCCTAAGTTCTATTCTAACTTTTGTAACTATATCATTGAATTACCTAATACAGAGACTGCATGAAGATGACGGAGAGCATTAGAATCTTTTTCGAGTTGGAGTAGGTGGACCCCTAAGGTTGTTTTTAGCTCTAAAACTATAATGCCACAATCCATTTGAAGATAGGCTGAAGGAACTGAGATGTTAAGCCTGAGGAAGAGAAGGCAGAGGAGAGCATCATTATCTTCAACTCTTTGCAAGCCTGGAAGGGCCATTAGGATTGTTCTGTGAGGTACATTGGAGAACAGTGGGGGAAGGAAGGCTTGATATTGTAATGATGACACAAAAAGTGAACACAACCTGCTCTTATTGGTGCCATCCACATTAATGCGTGGAGCCCTAGCTGCTTAGCTGCTAATATACATAATAAAAAGCTCTGTCTTTCACTCCAATGTCTGTGCAACTGTTCTGAAACTATGTACTATGAATTTTCTAGATGGTGCAGAAAAGCATTTTAGTTGGGTACTGAATCAGAATAGAGAGTTCACACAAAAATGTCAAATAGAAACTCAATCTCTTTCCTTCCTGCTGGCCATGAAGTGTAAAGCTGATGATCTGAATTTCAGAGAATAGGTCAGATGTGTTTTTCCCTTCCCCTACCTTAGTGGGCCAGTCACCAAACTAAATGAACAAGAAATCCAATGGCTAGACTGAGGCAATTTAATAAAAATGATAATTCTTCTTCTATTAATTTACTTATCCAGTGTCATCCCAATACAACTAGTCAAAAGTTATCTCATAGAGCTAGAAAAAGTGATAATAAAATTCATCTGGAAGAATAGAAGATATAGGAAATCAAGGGAATTAATGGGGGGAAAATGAAGGAAGGTGGCTTAGCTGTATTGAATAACTCTATTATAAAGTGGTCACCATCAAAACAAACCGGTACTGGCTAAAAAACAGGGTGGAGAGCCAATAGAATAGATTAGTCACTGAACGCACAAAGGCAGATAACCATAGTAACCTAGTATTTGGCAAAGCCAAAGATCCAAGCTGTTGGAAGAAAAACTCAATGTTTGACAAAAACTGCTGGGAAAATTGGAAAACAGAATGACAGAAATTAGGCATACATTAATATCTCATGCTATATACCAATGTGAAGTCAAAAGTGATACATGATTTAGAAATAAGGGGGGATGCCATAAACAAATTAGGGGAGCACAAAATAATTTACCTGTCAGATCAATAGATAAAAGAAGAATTTGGGTCAAAACAAAATATAGAGAACATTATGAGTTGTGAAATAGATAACTTTGCCTATATTAAATTAAAGTTTCTGCAAAACAAAATCAATTCAACTGCGATTAAAAGTCATAAAACAAACTAGGAAAAATCTTTATAGCAACCCTCTAACAAAAGATTGATTTCTCAACTATATAGGGAACTGAATCAAATTTATCAGAATACAAAGCATTTCCCAACTGAAAAATGTACATAGGATATGAACTGTCAATTCTCAGATGAAGAAATTAAAATTCTATTTAGGTATTTGA
Source organism: Gracilinanus agilis (assembly GCF_016433145.1). Taxonomy (NCBI): domain Eukaryota; kingdom Metazoa; phylum Chordata; class Mammalia; order Didelphimorphia; family Didelphidae; genus Gracilinanus; species Gracilinanus agilis. The sequence goes on from NC_058135.1 coordinate 246,217,986, forward strand.
AAAATTTTCCAAATCATTATTGATTAGAGAAATACAAATTAAAACAACTCTGAGGTACCACCTTACCCTCATTGGACTGGATAACATGATAAAAAAAAAGAAAATGATAAATGATGGAGGGAATGTGGAAAAATCAGGACACGAATTCACTGCTAAAGAAGCTGTGAACTGATAAAACCATTCTGGAAAGCCATTTGAAACCATGATCAAAGGGCCATGAGACTGTGTATACTCTTTACCCAGAAATACCCCTACTAGGCCTGTATCCCAAAGAAATTAAAGATAGAGGGAAAATAACCTATCTCTGAAAAATATTTATAGCAGCTCTTCTTGTGGTAGCAAAGAAATGAAAACTGAGAGGATGTCCATTGATTGAAAAATGTATGAACAAATTGTAGTACATGCTTGCAATTGAGTACTATTGTGCTATAAGAAATGACAAACATGATGAGCCCCCCAAACCTGTAAATACATATGAAATAATGAAAAATGAAGTGAACAAAACGAGGAGAATGTTGTACAAAGTCATAACAGTAATGTATGATGATCAACTGTGAATGACTTCACTGTTATCAACAAGATAAGGCCCAAGACAACTCCAAGAAACTTGTGGCCAAAAACAAATATCTACTACCATAGAAAGAAAAGAGTCTGAATTCAAATTGAAACATACCATTCTTTATTTCCTCCATGCATTTTCTCTAAAGTAAAGAACAGGTGTCTTGTTTCATCATATGATGAACATGGAAAAATATATATTATATGATAGAATATGTACATCCTATATCATAATACCAGCATTCTTGGGGTGCAGGGAGGAAGAGAGAACATTGATTGCAAAATACCAGAAAATAAATATTCAAAAAATTGTATTGGCATGTAAAAATGGGGATAATGATAATATTTCTTCATAAGGCTATTATGAGAATCGAATGAATTATTTTAAGTAAAAGGCTTTAAAAACCTTTTTTAAAAAAAGACCAGATTTGTCAGAAAACCCATTTATGGGGACCTTGAAAGGTCTGGGTTGAGGCACCAGCTAGCAACGACCAGCAATCAGCATGGAATCACTGTGCTCAGGCTGAGACAACCCCTGACTTAGCTGCGTTTATGTCCTTCACACTCCATCCATCCTGAGTAGCTAGATTTGACCCTAAAGAAAGTGTTTTCAACCTAAAAGATCCAAGGAGCCAAACACAGAGAAGAGGAGGTCATCACAAGAACCCAGAGGATCAAGAAGGGATGAAAATTCTATCAAAATTGTAGCAGGAATAAGATTCTGATCCTGATGCAACATTTCATCTCAGGAACTAAAGCTAGAAATATGAGTAAATTGAAGAAAATACCAGCCAATATGAAAATAAGTTACAAATATCAGTAACTTAATAAATGTAAGCAGAGATGCAAAGGAAAAAAAAAACACCTGCCACCAGGACTATAAGAATACTTAGAAGATATGGAGAAAGAGATAAATAATGAAATAAAAACTATGGGATAAAATGTGAGGTAGAATAAGAATCTTAGAAGTAAAGTTTACCCAAAAATTCCCCCCAAAACTAAAATAGTTTAAATAAAAATCAATGATTTTATTATAAAAGGAAGAATCTTAGAACAAAACAAAAAGAGTGAAAAAAGAGAAGATAGAGTAAGATGCTGATATCAGAAGTACTTAGAAAATAGGTCAGAGAGAGAGAATTTAAGAGTCTTTGAAGTCCCTGAAAAACCATGATTTGAAAGAACCCAAATTTCAGGAAATCGCAAATGAAGACTCCCTATATCAAGTAGTGATATTTTTTTCTAGTAGTTTTCAGTCATGTCTTACCCTTTGTGACTTCATTTGAGATTTGCTTGGTGAAGATACTGAAGTAGTTTGCCATTTCCTTCACCAGTTCATTTTATATAGATGAGGAAACTAAGGCAAACAGGGTTAAGTGACATAACCAGAGTCACAGAACTAGTAAATATCTGAAACCAGAATTGAACTCAGGTCTTCCTGACTCCAACAATAGTGCTCTATTTACTGAATCACTTTGATGCCCACATCTATTAATTCTAGAGTGTAAAATAAAGTTAAAAAGAACTCAATTGATGCCATTCATTCTGAAAAGAACTCCCAAAGAAAAAGTCCTTAGAATGCAATAGTTAAAATCCTGAGCTCACAATTTAATGAAAAATATCCTTCAAAAGTTCAAAAAGAAACAGCTCATTCAGAATCACTCAACACTTGGAAACTTCTACAAAAATGAGAAGAGACATTACAAAACATATATAATATTCTTAAAATTGATATATATATATATATTGCAATCAAGAAAAATTTAGCCTATAAAACTGAGCATAATTCTGGGGAGGGAGTAGTGGACATTTAATGGAATAGAAGGCTTTTAAATGTGACATTCCCCACTCCCAACCAGAGTGTTTCTTATGAAAAAAATCTGAGCTAAAAAGGAACTTCAGAATATAAATACAAAAGTTTAGTGAAATCTGGAAAGATAAATTCATTTAAGCAAGTGGACAGAGTAGTTTGATGATATATTGTTAATTCTAATAGAATGTGGAGAAGTATGCTCATTCAAGATCTTAATTTTGTCAAATGACATTGATGAAGTTAAATAAGAATAATAGAAGTAGTAGGGGTAGTTTGGCACTAATCTAAGGGTATGAAGAAGAGAAAGAGAAGAGAAAGTAAAAGGAACAAACTAGTATTGTTTTATTGGGGTACAAATAGTTTGTGTGAACAAATAGTGTAACTTGGGTACAAAAAAGAATTACAAATATAAAAAGAAAGGAGTTTGGGACTAAGTGTCTGATCTCCCTCAGTCTCATCTAAAACGAATGACAGATGGTTGAACAAACACACATTTTGATACAGAAATATATCAAACTCAACCCAGAAATTAGCAGGGATGGGAGCACAGGGTGTGAAGTATAGTAACAAGGAATGGATAGTGACAAGTAAAAAAAGTAAATTTCCTAATCGTGAAAAGGGAAGAATTAGGGGTATGGTTGGGAAGAGAAGAAAAGGCCACAATTTTTGGGAGGTGTCTTAGTTTGCCTCATAGATAATTGGGGATGGCTGAATGGCTTGTGATATATGAATATAATGGAATATTATTTCACTGAATTGTGAATTGATTTTAGAGAACCCCGGGTACTATGAACTGATGAGCAGTTCATGAACTATGAGTTCAGTGAACAAAACCAAGGGAATTATTTATACAAAAAGCAACATTGGAATGAGGGGAAAAAATATGATTCAATGCAATGATCAAACATGTCTTCAGAGGACCACTTAGAAATCATATTACCTACCTCCTTACAGAATGAATATGCCTAAGGGGCAAATATATGTAGACAATTGGCAGATATGATTTGCTTGGATATACTTATTTGTTTCAACTTCTAAAAATGTTTCTTTCTCTTGGCTTTTAATATAGGGCATAAGGAATGGTAGAACTATCAATATGGATGCTCTTTGTGATTTTTAAATGTATAGAAGAGAACAGTAGGAAGTTCAGAAGAAAATGTAGAGAATCTAGAGAGTTTTAAAAAGATATAGAATATTTATATACTTTTTAAAAGCAAGAGATATGAAAAAAGAAACTCAAAATTTCATAAAGAATCATCCCTTTTTGTTGTTCTGAAGAGAGAAATGCTCTTTTTTAGTGTTGGTCAGAATAAGTTTTTCAAAATATAAATAAACAAAATAATCTCCACACATACAAGGAAGACTTCATGCTCATTTGAAAAATATTGTGGAAAAGAAATTTAGGAGATTATAAGTATCACTTTACAAAGAAAGAAAGTCAGTAGATGGTGGCATGACCATGTAGAACCCTTTATGTGAGCCTTAGCTAAGCTAAATCATTACTAAGAGTCCATGAATAAAATTTAAAAAGTAACAAATACAATGAAATGGAATAAATTAGTAAATCTTTCTATCCAGTAAGGCTCTTGAGGACAGTTTTGTATGTGTGTGTATTTGTGTTTTTGTATCCCCAAAGTTTTGTATGGTATAGGCACTCAATGAATTATATTTACTTAAATTTATTTAATTCTATGGTACCACAGTGTCACTAACACACAAATACCACATTTGGACTTCACAATTCTAGTACCTTATGTAGTGAATGAGGAAGTGAAAATGGAAAATTTATACTCAAAAAAGAGACTAGACCTCAATAAATACACAAAGAAGTAATGGGTCCCAGAAAATGCATTTTAAAAAATCAGTTAGGAATCAGTTTTCAAAATATAACCATAGAAGGTTCCGGGTTAAGATGGCGGCAGAGTAAGAAGCAGCTCTTAACCTCTCCTGACCAAAACACACAAAACTCCTCAAGGGGACATAAAAACAAGTCCAGACAAACAGAGGAACCCCACAACAGGGCACAGCATGGAAGGTACATGGAATCGAGGCATTTCCATGCTATAAAGGGGTGAAACAGCTCTCACTAAATCGCGGGCTGAGCAACCACCCCACCCCCACCCCCTCTACACACAACACCTATAGTGCCTAAGCCAGCTAAAAAGAAATAGAGCAAGTTTGGGGCACCCATCGCGTCATTGGCAGCTCCTGGGCCTGTTCCTGAGAGCAGCAAGATTTAGGACCCCAAAAAGCTAACAAACGCACACAAAATCTGAGCGCGGGAGCAGGACGCCCAGAGCGGACACAGGACGCAGAGCAAGGGCTCAGAGCGCAGGCACAGCAGAGGCCTGGGTGGAGGCAGACACAGCCACAAGCTAAAGCTCTGAAACCCTGAGTGGGGAACCAGTGCAGACGGGTATACGACTGTGGAAGCAGCACCCTGAGACTTGTAAAGGAACCTTCGGCAGACGATCAAGCAAGGGGGTCCACCAGGGGGCTTGACTGCGGACAGACCCTGAGCGGGAGGATAAACCTGAGAAGCTTCTGGGCTAACCATGGCTACCCAGTCTAAGGAAGTTCAGAAGAGAAAGATTAACAACAAGAAAAAGAAGTCTTTAACACTCGACAACTTTTACACAGAGAAAATCCAGACAACCGAGCAAACAGAGGAGGAGAACAAACAAGCATTCGGACCCTCCTCAAATAAGGAAAACTCCTCTCAAGCTATGGAAGAGTTCAAAACTGAAATTTTGAGGAAAATGGAAGAGATCTGGCAAGAAAATAACTGTTTAAAAGGTAGAATCTTGCAATTGGAAAGTGAGGCTCAGAAACCAAATGAACTGATAAGCAAATTGAACACCAGAAATGACCAGATTGAAAAGGAACACCAGAAGATTATGGCCGAAAACCAGAAGATTACAGCCGAAAACCAGAAGATTACAGCCGAAAATTAATCCCTAAAGGCTAGAATTGAGCAAGTAGAAGCTAATGATCTCTCAAGACAACAAGAACAAATAAAACAAAGTCAAAAGACAGAAAAAATAGAAGGAAACATGAAATATCTCAATGAGAGAGTGACAGACCAAGAAAACTGGTCTAGAAGAGACAATTTGAGAATAATTGGTCTTCCAGAAAAACCAGAAATTAATAGAAACCTGGACTCCATACTAACAGAAATAATTCAGCAAAATTGCCCTGAAGTCCTACAACAAGAGGGCAATATAGACATTGAAAGGATTGATAGAACACTTGCGGCATTCGATCAAGAAAAGAAAACACCCAGAAATATAATTGCAAAATTCAAGAGTTTCCAAGCAAAAGAAAAAATCTTACAAGAAGCCAGAAAGAAACAATTCAAATATCAAGGAGCACCAATCACACAGGATCACACAGGATCTGGCAGCCTCCATGCTAAAAGATCTCAAGGCTTGGAATACGATATTCAGAAAGGCAAGAGAGCTGGGCCTGCAACCACGGATCAACTACCCATCAAAATTGACTATATATTTCCAGGGGAAAGTATGGGCATTCAATAAAATTGAAGAATTCCAGGTATTTGCACAGAAAAGACCAGGGCTAAATGGAAAGTTTGATATCCAACCACAAAAATCGAGAGAAACCTGAAAAGATAAATAAGATACAGAGGGGAAAGAAAGAAAACTTATAATTTTTAAATTTGCCTTTTTAAGGGCCTCAGTGAGATCTAATTATCTGTATTCCTATGTAGAGAAATGTTATGTATAATTCTCTGTAGTGAACTCTATTCACTATTATAGTAATCAGAAGAATAATTCACAGGG
>NC_058135.1:246229153-246260393 GCF_016433145.1 Gracilinanus agilis
TGGGTTTGTACCCCAAAGAGATCATAGATAAACAGACTTGTACGAAAATATTTATAGCTGCGCTTTTTGTGGTGGCAACAAATTGGAAAAGGAGGGTATGTCCTTCAATTGGGGAATGGCTGAACAAACTGTGGTATATGCGGGTGATGGAATACTATTGTGCTAAAAGGAATAATAAACTGGAGGAGTTCCAGGCGAACTGGAGAGACCTCCGGGAACTGATGCAGAGCGAAAGGAGCAGAGCCAGAAGAACATTGTACACAGAGACCGATATACTGTGGTAAAATCAAATGTAATGGACCTCTGTACCAGCAGCAATACAATGACCCAGGACAATTCTGAGGGATTTATGGTAAAGAATGCTACCCACATTCAGAGGAAGGACCTGCAGGAGAGGAAACATATAAGAAAAACAACTGCTTGAACGCATGGGTCGGGGTGGACATGATTGGGGATGTGGACTCGAAACTACCACACCAATGCAACTACCAACAATTTGGAAATTGGTCTTGATCAAGGACACATGACAAAACTAGTGGAAATGTGCATCGGCCATGGGTGGGGGGAGTGCGGGGGGCGAAGGGGAAAGGAGGAGCATGAATCATGTAACCATGTTAAAAATGAATATTAATAAATGTTTGAAAAAAAAAGAATACAAAGAAAAGCAAAAAAAAAATAACCATAAGGGAAAAATCAAAAGAATATAAGGGACCTTAGAATGCTAATATTACCAAACAAAAAAGTCAACTGAGAATGTATCATTCTTTTATTGAACAGTCTTTTATTAAGCATCTTCTATGCACTAGGCACTGTGCTAGATTTGGAAAAACAATAAAGAGAAGATAGACAATACCCTCAAAATCCTCACATTTCATTGGGAGAAACTCTATTTACTTATGTAAATATATACAAAATGTATGGTAAGTCAACTATCCAGGAAAGTAAAGAGACAGCAGTCTCAAACGATACAAGAGAGATCAAGAAAAATGAGAAAAGTTGAGAAAAGGTTACTGTACTTCACAATTAAGTTATGATGGATAACTTTGAAGAGAAATATTTTGCTGGAGTAATGTCAAAAACGAGATTTCAAGATAAAAAATGAGTGGGAAAAGAGGAAGTAGAAGCAATGAAAGTAGATAGTTCTCATCTACACCCTTAGAAATTTGGCTATGAAAGAGAGGAGAGATATAGGATTAAAGATTCAGAGGATAATGCTGTCATTCAGTTGTTTAGTCTTGCCTGATTCTGTAACCTTATAGACCACAACATATCAGACCCTTCTTTACTCTACTATCTCCAAAAATCTATCCAAGCTCATGTTTGCTGCTCCCATGACTATCCATCTATCCCTCTGCTATCTTTTCCCTTGAAACCTCAGGGTCTTTTCCAAGTACTATCTTCTCGTTACATCGTCAAAATATTTAAGCTACTGCTTCAGGATTTGACCTTTCAAAGAACTGTCTAAATTCATTTTAAGTATTGACTTGATTTGATCTCCTTGCTGTCCAAGGGAATTTCAAAAGTCTTCTCCAGTACCAAGTTTCAAAAGCATCAATTCTGCAGCACTCAGCTTTCCTTAGAGTCCAATTCTCACAGCTATACATTGCTACTGGAAAGACCATAGCTTTGATGATAAGAACCTTTGTCATCAAAGTGATGTCTCAGCTTTTTAGTATGCTGTCTGGGTTTGCCATAGCTTTCCTTCCAAGGAATGTCTTTTAATTTCATGTTTGCAATAGCCATCTGCAGTGATCTTTGAGGGCAGGAATATAAAATCAATCACTAATTCAATTTCTTTCCCTCTATTTGTTAGGAAGTGATCTAACCAGTTGCCAAGTTCTTAGTTTCTATTTTATTTTTTCTTTGATTGTGTGTGTTTGTTTGTGTGTGTGTGTTTGTTAATCCTCAAGCCAGCTTTCACAGGCCTTTTTCACCCTCATCAGAGGCTTTTTAATCCTTCTTTAATTTCTACCACCAGAATACTATCACCTGCATATCTGAGACTCTTGGTATTTCTCTTGGCAACCTTAATATTGGCTTTTGATTTGTCTAGCTTCCCATTTCACATGTGGTATTCTGCATATAAATTAAGTAAAGTGACAATATACAGCCTTGGTGTAATCCTTCTAATCTTAAACCAATTAGTTGGTCCATCTTTAGTTCTAACTGTTGCTCCTTGGTCTGCATAAAGGTTTCTTGAAAGAGAAGTAAGATGATCTTTGATATATCCACCTCTTTGAGGAATTGTCACAGTGTTTGTGTTCCACCCATGCAAAGGCTATAATATAGTCAATGAAGTGGAAATAGATTGTTTTCTGGGACTCTTGCTTTTTCCATGATCCACAAATCATTTCTATCTCTAAACCTTTATTGGAATACAAATGAGAATTGAAAAAATTTAAAAGATATGCTTTCAATAAGTAGAGCATTAAAAAAAGCTAAGGAATTTTCCATATACAATCCAGGTTCTGAGTAGTTTTGGCAAAGATACTGAAGTGGTTTGCCATTTCCTTCTTTAGCTCACTTGACATATGAGGAAACTGAGGTAAACAGGGTTAAGTGGCTAGTATCTGCATCCAGACTTGAATTCTGGTCTTCCTGCCTCTAGGTCCTGCTACCTAGTTACCCGATATATAAAAGTAAATATAAGGTAATTTCTAAAGAAAGCACTAGTATCTGGGGGACTAGGAAAGGCCAACATATAGAAAATGAGAACTGAAATATGATTATCAGGTTATAATTTTAAGTTGAAAAGCATTTGACATACATGATCTCATTTGAGTTCTGAATCACCTTTGTATAGCAAATGATATTATCATCCCCAGGTTTTTTATGAGGTAATGGAGAGCCAAATGGTTTGCAACCCTGGTCATATAACCATGAAATGTAGGATTTGAACACATAGCTTACCTATCTCCAAATGCATTTCTCTTCTATTAATCAAGGTTTTTATTGATAATTATTTCCTCCAAAAGAAATCAGGGAGTTTCCAGAAACAATGGGCCATTTTGTTTTGTTTTGTTTTTCCTCCTCCACAAATGGACTGCTTTTTAAAAGGAAATATCACGTTTTAACCATCTTTGCAACTTCCTGTGATCCTAGATTGGTGCCTTCAAATAAAGCAAGAAATGAATATTTGCTTAATTAATTTAATTCCCTTTAAAAATAACCTTCATGAGAATCTGTATTGAGAAATATGGAATGGCAAGACCAAACTAATGGAAAATTCTAAAGTAGGTCAAATTGGTTCTTCATTTCTCTGACCTCACAAATATACCTTCCATCTCATTACTACTCTAGTGGATGCTTTATACTCATATTTTTTGCACCTATTCACTACTAAATCTTATTCCCAGACGCTTAAAAAACATTTGTGCTAAATGGTTGATAGCTGCTTACAGTGATATTCCTCCCAGGGACAATGAACTTTAATAAAGACCAAAGCCTTCTGCTCTCATCTTCTATATGAGGTCTTTCCTAGTCCCCTAGATACTAGTGTTTCCTTTACAAGGGGACCATGATGTCCTTCAATAGTTTAAGCAACCATGAAGGTTCACATGCAAGAGAGCAATTGGCATATGATAATTTATGTCCATAAAATATATTTATAAATGTCTATAAAATCATTTCCCCCTAAAATCCTATTATTGGACCCTACAATTACTTTTTTTCTTTAAATAACTACAAAGGATATCAAAGGAGAAAATGGAGTGGGGGGAATGAATTGAAAGGTATGAATAATGGATAGCCAATTAGAAAGCCCAAATCAATAGTCTCCCATCTTCATAATTTCCCCTATACCAATAGGGCAATTCTGAATCTATTCACAAGCCAATATAGGAGAAGAAACATCATTTGAATTCAGTCAAGATTTATGTGAGTAGACTCAGCTTCTTGTGTCATGAGCATTTATGTGTAGCAAAAATTAGGCAGAGTATACATCAGAAAATACTTCAATAGGAAGAAATTTATTTATATATATAACGGGAAAAGGAGGAAATGTTTGCTTCATAGCTTACCTCTAGATGTTATAGATAAGAGAATAGGGACAATCATCTAGATCTTTCATTTTCCCAAAACAGAACATACACACACACACACACACACACACACAAAAAAAAACATTTATTCAAACTCTCCAGTTGATTGAACTATTCAGATAATCACCTCAATTCTCCATGGAAAGAAGGTTACATCAGAGGAAATATTTTTAATCAAAAGTTTTGTTTTTGAACCAGACTTGGTGAACTCGGAGGAAGAAAATGTGATGGATAGAATAGAAAAGGCTTTAATAACTTTTTAAGTGATTGCAAAGGCTCCATTAAAATCTTGGGCAAATTTGCATCTCTGAGGGTCATTAGAAAGAATCTTATAGTAGCCCTGACTGAAAGAGCTGTTGAAATTGGAGGAATTTATCAATGGCCATCATACATTCTAGAATCTCACTGTCGAATACCCTTTACCCTTATAAGGTCCTGTGATGTTGTGGAAAGAAGGTAATGACAGAGATATCTGCTTCCAAATTATAATCCTGGCAGGAAAGTAATTTCATTTCTCTGAGTCTCAGTTTCCTAATACTAAAAAGGGGCATAACAATTCTTGTAATATATATATATATATATAAAGTGTTGGTATGGGAAAATATTGTATTAGACAAAGATGTCTTGGTCCTTATCCTTAGATAGATTCACAATAGAATCATAGTGCCTATACTCATACAAATCTTTTATTAGCACAACCAAAACATTCCCACAGTTGATGAAAGGATAGATGGCTTTGCAAAGGACTTTGAAAACTTTAAAACACTGTATTAATGTGATTTATTATCGATGCATCTAAGTAGGGCAGTAGATAGTGTACTAGATCTGGAGTCAGGAAGACCTGAGTTCATATTCAGCCTCAGACTCTTACTAGTTGTGTCACTCAAGTCACTTAACTTCTTTCTGCCTCAGTTTCCTAATAAATAAAATAGGTATATTTATAGCCACTATCTCTCAAAATTGTTGAGAAAATATTTGTTAAGTGTTTTAGAGACCGTAAAGTGCTATGGAAATACTAGCTTTTATTTAATAATGAGAGTGTAGGGATAATGAGAGAAAAATTTAAACCAGGGATATTTTTTATCCTTTAGATAAATTTAGACAAAGCCAGGTTTCAATTGTCAGGGAAGTCTAGTGCTGGATGTTCAGGTACTCTAGACTTCAATTTGCAGGAAGAAGAGAAAGTGTGTCAGCACTGGCCTCTCCATTGTGTTTTATATATATATATATATAGAGAAACTAATCTTATTTAATTCTTTCCTTGGCTTTGAAATTACCAACAGTTGAATTAGTCAGGAGTCAATAAATGTTCAGTTTATTTGCCTTAGGGAACAATAATCCAGGAAGCAGGTAGTGCTTATTGAGTAGACAATAACTAGTATCTATGCTTTATAATTACCCAGGTTCAATGTGTTTATAATAGTTACAACAAAATCAGAGGGGTCAAGGAATTTGCATCTCCCTTAAAAGTATTATACAAATGAGATGAATATGAATAAATCTCATTCTCTAAGACTGTCTTTCTGTCCATCTTTCTGTTTCTCTCCATTTAAAAATTTTAGGTCTCTCTGCTGCATTTTGGAAGTTTCTTAGAGAAGAGAGATTCAAGGTGTCCCTCAGAATAAGAGGAGCAGCTGTCCATGACTTCTCTTGAACCTCAGGAAGACTGAAATCTCTTTGTACTGTAAAGAATGACAAATTAAGGAAAAATGTATTTAATATAGCTGAAGGTCTTCTTGAAATTTTGCAGTAATGGGGAACATCATATGGCCAATTTCTAGATGTCAGAGCAGAAAATGAAGTTGAATTTTAATAACTTTACTCTGTAGGAGAAAACTGGACCAGAGAAGTCATTTTTCTATCCTTCTTTGCCTTGTGGGGGGGAAAACCCTACAGAACAATAAAATATGATTTTTACTAAACCTTCAGGATTTGATCAATCTTGGCTGAATGATCACTCCCACTCCTGGTTTCAAAGGAAAGATATTTTCCTTTTTTTTTTTTTTTACCATGGCCCTCATTGTAAGTAATAACCATAAGATTAAATATAACCTAAGTATAATCAAAGAGACAATGTGAGAAGTAACTTGGTCCCTAAACTATTTTAGCAGACCCTTGCCCATCTTAAATCAATAATTTTATTCCTAATTAGTTATAATAAATATTATCTAGTTTAATATGATTCCATAGGTACAGTGATGTTACTTATTAAAACAGTAATCAGAAGTCTCCAGTCCGAATTCCAGTTATAGCTCCTGGTTTGATGATTATTAAAAACAAGAGCTTTCCCCTTTCCAAGAATTTCTATATCAAACTTTAGCTTAGTCAACATGATTTGAAGGGATTTGACATGACTAAAAGGGAGAACTTTCACCCAAATATCACAAGCTTCCATGGAAATTTCCATTATATATTAAATATGTAAAAAGCTTTTCCACCCAGTATTGCTTCCCTTGTGAAGCATGTTAGGGGAGCTGGGTCACCGAAAAAAGCAGTTAAAGTAGGTCTGTTGATAAAGCAAACTTGAGGTTAAGTGGAAGATGCGCTAACTACTGTTTGGGAACAACATGACCAGGGGCTTTACCAAGAGTTTGGAGTCCATCAATAATATTATCCACTGATACCTGGACTAACCAAGCATAAAAGAATGGGGCTGGACACTGAAGGGAATAAAAGCTGTACTCTGGAGAAGAAAGAAGTCTCAGATCATGAGTAAGGTATGAGATCCTTTTTTGGTAAGAGGAGGTCAGATCCTAATAAATAGTAATTGGCTCAGAGCTCTGCCTCAGTTGTTTAATTGTGGATCAGACAAATTTCTAGCATTATAAAATAGAGAATATAATTGACCACTGCAATGATTGAAATTTTTTAAATGCATGGAAAGCATACTGTAATGCTTAAAGCACTATATAAATATTTATTATTATTATTATTATTATTATACCCAACTGGTTTTGTTATGTCTCAGTTTTCTCTTTTTTAAAATTAAAAACCTTTTTTAAAAATCACAGCATAGTTTTAGTTCAAGTGCAAAAATAAATTATGTCATGGGACATTTTTAGAAAATAAGAAAAATTGTCACAAAAGCTACAGAATCAAATATCTGAGTGTTAGCAACAAAGGTTGAAAGTCACAGGGTTGATAAGGCCAAGAAAAAGGGAGGCAGTGAGACAAAATGTAGTATTAGCAAAGCTAAAACTAGAGGACATGAATCCAGATCCCAACAATATAATTGTATGACCTTGAACAAGTCACTCAAATATCCCAAACCTGTTTCTTCAGCTAGAAAATGAAGGATGATGGGATTGGACAACATGGACTTTGAAGAGTTTTATAACTTAATCATATCACTTAGATAACCTTTTATTTATTCTACAAACTCTCAGGAATAAGGGAAAGAACTATAATTCTCATTTGTATTAGTGCACTAAGTTGAGAGGGAGTGTGTTCTTGCAAATAAAGATTTGAACTTGGCATCAGGAAGAAATGGGTTCAAATTCTACCTTAGACACTTAGTATGACCATAGACAACTCATATAAGAAGGTGGCTCAATGGATAGAAAACCAGTCATGCAATCAGGAAGACCTTTTTAATATTAGTCTCAGACACTTATTAGCTGTGTGATTCTGGGTAAATCACTAAACCTCTATCTGTATAAGTTTCCTCAACTGTAAAATGGGGAATATAATAACACCACCTCCCAAGGTTTTAGGGAGATTAAAATGAGATAATATTAAAGTATTTTGTAAATATTAAAACACACTTAAAATGCTATATTATTATATTTGTTTGCATGTTATCTCCCCTATTACATTGTAAACTCCTTTGGGGATTGTCTCTTTTCTCTCTTTGTATCCTCCCAGATCTTAATGTAGTGCTTGGCACATCATGGGAGCTTAATAAGTGTTTAATGATTGATTGACATCTCCATGACTAAAACTTTTATGTGGATTATGATCTGATGCCTATTTAAGGTCAGTCAGTCCTCAAAACAACATTGTGCAAGAGGCAGGAACACTATAATGATTTCCATTTTACATAGAATGACACAGATGCTAAGTGATATGCAATAGCATTCAGCTTATAATTGTATGAGCTGGGACTTAAACTCAGTTCTTCTAACTGGAATTTATTGTATTCCCCCCACACATTTGGGAATACTAACAATTTCTTCATGAATCTCCAAAGTCAATGCCTCAAAAAAGGAGCATTTGTCTGGAAATAAAGATATATTTCCTACTGTCCAGCCTTCTCCTTTTGAGGATTATAAAACACTTTCAGTTTATGGAGATAAGACAAAAACACTCCATTTTTCAGTTCACTGTGTCACTGTAGCCAAAAGTGTTATGAGTCGCTTTTTGTTAAGAAGACAAGAAGACAGAGGAGGGGAAGAAGAGGGAATTGAGACTAAAGGGAGGAAGAGGAGGAGGAGAGAGAGAGAGAGATGAGAGAGAGAGAGAGAGAGAGAGAGAGAGAGAGAGAGAGAGAAAGAGAAAGAGACAGCAGAGACAGAGAAAGAGGGAGGGAGGGAGGGAGGAAGGGTGAGAAGAACTGAGATAAAAAAAAAGGTGAATATGCAACCAAGAATATTTCTGGACATTCTGAACCATTTTCAGTGTGGAGGGAGATCAAACATTTATTCATCCATGATGCTTCACTCAGATGTTGAAAAGTGCATATGCTTTAAAATCCCTAAAAATGAACCATTCAAGTCTAGAATGGTTACTTGTAAAGCCACTGACAGACTGCCATCAAATAGCCAATTCCTCAAAGGAGCTCGGAGAATCATGTTCTTCCCCAGTGTTCGTTGCTATTAAAACCTTGCACTTTGGGTAGATACAAAAGGGACAATGATTCCTGAAGTTATTTCTATACTCCAGAGCTAGTAATGTCTCCTTTCATTCAGTCTCCAACTGTGTTGACATTGGAGCATAGTTTTCTAGCTGAAGGGGTATTAGAGGTCATCTGCTACATTTTACTTATTAATTCAGTAAGGTTTAGAAAGTTTAAGTTAAGTAGTAGGAGAAACAGAACTTGAATTCAGATCCTCTGATAGAAGATCCAAAGTCCTTTTCATTCTGTGAGCCTACATGAAGCCAAAAATAATCTAATTTGGTTCATTCAGAGGGAAAGATCAAAACAAAATTTCATCATTAGGATAAAACAAAACTCTTCAAACTGGGTCCTTTGACACTAAATCTAGCACTCTTTTTACTGTATCTTTCTATCTCTGCATTTTTATTATAGAGCAGAGGTTCCCAAACTTTTTTAGCCTACTTCCCCCTTTCCAGAAAAATATTACTTAGCCCCCTGGAAATTAATTTTTAATAGCAATTAATAGGAAACATAAATGCACCTGTGGCCATCACCACTCCTCTAGATTGCTGCAGCACCCACCAGGGTGTGGTGGTGCCCACTTTGGGAATCACTGTTATAGAGCATTTTAGTTGGCTTATAACCCCATTTCCCTAAGGTAGTAAATATTTTCCCTGTTAACATGTTTTGTTAATGTGGTAGACATGATGAGTATCATCCATCCACTAAAGGAGGAATGTCACAAGATATTCCCAGCTCCCAGCTTCCCTTTGTAATCCCAGGAGTGAATAACTGATACCTTTTAGAGCTCCTCCCAGGCTTGGTAATGACTTGCTTGGCTGTTCATCTTTCCTAACTCTTTGAAAGAGATGATTATTTTCTACCCCATACCTCACCTGAATCCCACTGATAAGAAACATTTCCCCGAAGAGATACAAGATTGATAGGGAGGTTTTCAGTGGATGACTGAAGTGTGCTTTTGAACCCAGATGCTTTGGCATCCTGTGGGGTCAGTCTCCATCATTTCCAGGATGCTGCTTTTTCTTGCCCCACTTAAATGTATTCCAATAAAATTCTTATTTAGCCTGAGTGTTTTATGAGCCAAACCTGGCAGATTTTACATCAGAAACTAAGTGCTAGTTTGGGATTCTCACACATGGCTCACATTGATATGAACATAACATGTAGGCAGGTACCCAAACACACAATCTGGCCATTAAATTTATTTGACAAATCCTAGCAGAAATCATGAGATAATCAGGATGTATTTGGATACAAGAAGCAGGAGAAGCATTGAGGTTTCATGACAGAGCTCCTGTCACAGCCTTTCATAATGGACCTCTAAAATAACTGCCAGAGAGAATAGAGTATATTATTTTTTGTTGTTTTGTTTACCATGATATTGTGATAAACCTAAAACCTCCCCTCTAGGGGTGAGTATTGGATGCTAAAATTGGCTAACTCCTTGGAAGGAGAGAGAATCTTTCCTTTTTGTAATAAGAGATTTGAGAAAGGTAGCTAGGTAGTCCAGTAGATAAAGTATTTGACTTGAATTCAGGAAGATCTATATTTGGATTCTGATTCAGAAACTTGCTAGTTGTGTAATTCTGGGCAAGTCGCTTAACAATGCTCAACCTCAATTTTTTTAAATCTATAAACTTGGGATGAGAGTAATAGCACATAACTTCTCAGGGTTGTTGTAAGGGTCAAATTAACTTTCATTTTGGGATGCACGCAGGTTTCTCAGTGGATCTGGAGTTAGGAAGGGCTGATGAGTTCAAATCCAGTCTTAGATACTTACTAGGTATATAAAGCTATGCAGGTCACAATCTCTGTCTGGCTTAATTCATTAGAGAAGAAAAATGGCAAACCACTCCAGTAGCTTTGCCAAGAAAACCCCATGGACAGTGTGGTCCATGGGGTCATGAAGAGTCAGGCATGACTGAACCACTAAAAAACAACGAAGGATAAGAAAGTATATGTGCCTCAGCCACACCTGGGAAAGAAATTTTGTCCCAGGGAAGGCAAAGAGCATAAATGAAGGCAAATCCAAAGGGCATTTTTGTTGGTTGTGATATTGTTGAGTCTACTCTCAGAACTCATAAATATCCCATGAAATCTAAGCTAAAAGCCTGAACTAAAAATATAGCATGAGCTAAAGAGATTCAGAGTGCCAGGCTCTGACAAATTTTCAATAGGAAAATCTCACCAGCATGAGTAACAAAAAATAAACTATCATATAAGTTGAACTGATGATATAACGTCAATTTGTGATGGTCACTGACAATTCCTATTTATTTTGACATGTCAGGTGTTGACTTCTGAGAAGGAAGAAAATTTTCTGATTTCTACCAGCAATTGAAGTCAGAGCTTCCCAAATCTTTTAGGATGTGGAAATCCTAAGATTCTTAATTCATTAATGGACACACTCTCCAATCTAGCATAAGTTGAAGGCCCATGAGCATGGACTGGCAGGGGAATCTTCCAGGTAACTTAATGTTTGAACACTGAGCTTGGAGTCAGAATATGCTTACTATCTCTTTGACTATTATCAATGAAAAATTTTCTCTCTGCATCAGTTTTCTTATCTGAAAATAGGATCAAATAACATAACATATTTAGAGTGATTTGAAAAATTTAAAACTTTCTTTAAAACATTGGTACAAAATATTTTGACATCAACCCAGAAATCTCTCACATTGAATGGACAACTTTACTGAAGTATGTTAAAGTGGGTCAAAGAAGTGATACAAGACCAAATTATTATTATTAATATTATTATTATATTGTATAGTATATTTATTATTAATATTAATATATTCTGTCTTTCAATAATTAATCCTAAGATGTAAAAATAGAATCCTTAATAGTCATTCAAAAAATGTAAAGCAATCCTAGGATGCCACTGGCTGATATCTCTTAGACTCATGTTGATGAACCTATGGCACACGTGCCAAAGCATGCCAGAGAGGGCTGCTCTCTTCCCCATCTCCATGCACTCCTGAGGATATTTCTCTCATCATTCTCCCCTCTACCCAGTCGTCCAGTGATAGCACTTCCTCCCTCCTTCCTCTAGGGTAAGGTGGGGGACCTCACATGTGGCATGAGGGTTGCAATTTGGGCACTCAGTCTAAAAGTTTCACCATCACTGTCCTGAACCTTGTTGCATTATAATGAGATTAAATCTACCCTGGCCATCTTTAGATTTAATCACCAAAGGTAAAAACATCTCCATTTAACTCACAAGTTGGGTGGTCTGTAAGCCATGTGTGCTAGAGTGAGTAATAAATCAGAATTTACTGACTGCCTCCTGGGCAGTCCTCATAAAAGCATCTGTTATGATTGGACACATAAACTAAGAAGAGTCCACAAGAAATGATGCAAAAGAGGCCCCTTTAAAAAGAGATCTCAGTGAGCTGGGCCCTCTTCTTCTGGTTCTTGAACGGGACCTGAAGGAGCTCTTCCGGTTCATGACCAGACTTGGAGAAAGTCTGGAGCTGGTGAGACTGTTCCAAGTGGTGAGTGTTAAGAATTAATCTTCCTGAACTTCTCTTAAGGAACTTCCTTTTAATAGAGACTCTGTGGCTTAAGCTTCTGCTTCATTTGCCTTGGAGACCCTTTGGGTCTCTGGCTTTCCAGTGTTGGGATCAAGGCCAGATTTTCCTCTGCTGAGGGTTAATTAGATCTACCTGGATTTAACTAGGGGATCAGAGCAAATTACCTACTGTGTTAGATTACTTATCCTGTCTTATCCTCTCTCTTATTTCCTTATTTCTACTTCCTCTTCTCATTTGTAAATAAATTTCCATAAAAGTCATTTTAACTTGTGGTTATTCTTTAACTGGAGACTGATAATTGTTCAATCCCCTGGCAACCAACCTTTTAATATTTACCCAATCAAAATTCCTTTTTACCCCTTACATTTGAACATATCTGGACATACCTTTGTTTGAATCCCTTGTGTTAACTCAGTACCTAGCACATAGGAAGTGCAAAATAAATGATAATTATTGACTTAATTAGATTTGGACATTCATAGTAGGGAGAAAAACTACAAAAAGAATAGGATCAAACTTCACTTTCCTGCTCAACCAAAGAGAAAAGAAGGTTGAGAGGAAATGCAAAAGAGGAACAAAGTCAAGAGAATTCCACCCTTGTGGAAAGAGAGAGTGAAGGAAGTAGTATCAACACTTGGAGGTGGGGGCCCCGGTCTTCATCAGCCAATAAGTGAAGGAGATATAAGAATCAAGATCCAAGAACTAAATTCCTGCTATTTCTAGCCAAACTTAGCCAATCAGTCATACCATGCTTTCCTCTTATTCCTGTTTGTTTTTCACACTTAAATGTTTCCCTCAGCTTCCCTCCACTCTATCTCTCTGGAGGTGAGAGAAGCAATTCATAACAGAAACTTTGTCAAACATGAGTAAATTTGGGACAATGTAAGTCTGACCCACAAGGACAAAAAAAAGAGCCCCTCTTCTCTTCAATCTACTTATCATTGAGGGACCACATTTCTGGATCAATGCAGTATGCGTAGGGTAGAAAATCACCCAACCAATCTCAGGACCTTTTTGGGAAATGTTTCTTACTGGCAAGATTTAAGTATGGGTTGGAAAATAATTATCCCTTCCCATTTAAATAATTGGAAGGTATGAACTGCCAAGTGGGACATTACCAAGCCTAGGAGGACCTGAGGAAACTCCTATGATTTATAATTTATTCAATACTGGCATTATCAAGGAAACTATAAGCTGGTAACATCTTCTGACACTCTTTCTTTGGTGAATGGATGATACTTATTATGTATATAACATCAGCAACTATGGGAGAAAATGAGAATACATAAACACATGACCCTGGCCCTATCAGGCTTCCTATTTATCATTTTTGTAAGCTCTTACCTTCCATCTTAAAATCAATATTCTGTTTATTGATTCCAAGACAGAAGAGCAACAAGGGTCCTCAAGTGATTAGTAGATTGAAGAGAAGAGATGCCCTTTTTTTTGGCCCTATTGGGGTCAGACTCCCATTGTCCAAAATTTACTCATGGCTGACAGAGCCTCTATTATGAATTGCATAAGAGTCACCCCAGCTAGGAAGTATTTGGGGCTGGATTTGAACCCAGGATCTTCTGTCTCTTAGCCTGACTATCCACTGAGTTATCTAGCTGCCTTTGCTTCCTGTATATCTTGATCCTATTATAATGACCTAACATTATATTTTCTTTGCTCACTGGCAACATCCCATCATCATTTCTGGATTTAGCTTCAGACCAACATGTATAAAACCTCTACTCAAGGTACCAACTGCACAGCTATAAACCATTGCTTCAATAGTAGCTGGTGGTACAATGGATAGAGCTCTGTCCTGGATTTAGGAAATTGTTGATGTTGTGTCATTAGTCATATCCAATTCTGTGGATCATAGCATGTCAGTACTGTCCATGAGGTTTTATTGGCAAAGATTCTGGAGTGGTTTGTCATTTCCTTCTCCAATGGATTAAGGCAAATGGAAATTAAGTGACTTGCACAGGTTCACACAGCTAGCAAGCCTCTGAGGCTAGATTTGAACTCAAGGTCTTCTTGACTAAAGACCCAATGCTCTATCCACTGTACCATTTAGCTTCACCAGGAAAACCTGAGTTCAAATTTGATCTTAGGTACTAGTTGTGTGCCCTGAGGCAAGTCACTAATTCTCTAAGTAAGGATCATAATAGCACCTACTCACCAAGTTGTGGGGACAATCAAATAAGTTAATATTTATAAAAAACACAGCACAGTGTTTGGCATATCATAAGTGCTATATCTCCTTTATCATCTTACCTTCCTTTCCATTCTCCCCAAGGGACTGAGGTTATAAAGACTGAGGTTATAAACCAATCAGAATATTTTGAAATAAAAAATTGATACAGCATGGCATAGTACAAAGAGTTATAGATTTAGTGTCAAAGACCTAGTTTGGACTCTATTTCCATAACTTCCTATCTCTGTGACCATGAGAATGTTACCGAAACTCCCTAAGCCTCAGTTTCCTCATCTGTAAAACAAAGAGATTTGAATAAATAGCTTCTAAGGGTTCCTTTCAGCTCTAAGTCTAGTATTCTTTCATCATCATTTTAGGAAACTAAAAATTAAACAAACAAACAAAAACAAGCTGGTTGTTTGCCAGAATCCTATTCAAAACAAGACCTAATGGAAAACCCAAAGTTAAAAGATGATGTTAGTCATTGCTCTGTATTGTTTCACTGTGATGAAAAATTCCTTTTCCCTCAGGCACTGTGATGGAAAAATAAATAATTAAAAAAGAAAACTCCCAACTTCATCTTTATGAGATTCAGCCAAAACTTGTTTTCACTCACATTCAATTGAATATAATACTAATGGCACTTTGAAAAAAAGTAGAGGCGTTTCAGCCATGCTTTCTGGTAAGCTGCATATCTTATCATTATTCAGTCACTCCTAGTTAAATCCAATGCTCATAAATCTTCCATAGGCAGTATAGTCGGCTCCTAATGAAGGCCTTAAACTCTGAATAAGAAGCACTCAATTGAGGTACTTTAGAAGTCGTCTTTCATGCAAACTGCTGAGGAGGCTTGAAGTACCTTGCTGTCCAAATGACTTGGGGAAATTAATGATCCAAATTAAAAGTAAAAACTTCTATATTCTTTCCTTGAAACAAAATCAGGATAATTTAAAAGTAAAAAATTGCCTGGGAGATTATATTTGCAATCCACCAGTAACAATGCTTTCCTGAGAGAGCCAATAAATCAGCATTATTCAAAATTCCCAGGGTTCACTAGGAAGAGCAATTGTGTTAGTCAAAGGTAATGGATTTTAGGCTATGACTTGAAGAACTTGCTCTGCATTGTGAAGGTTTCTTTGTTGAGGAAACTCTGGAATAAGGCTGTAATTCCTTCAGATGAGATGCTACTTGTAGAATGATCAATCAGCAGTCAGGGCTTTGGTTATTGGTTTCTGTGGATAGATGGTCTCCAAAAATCAATTCCTGAGGCTGGGCCAAACCACATTATGTTTAGAACTGGAAGACAGCTTAGAGATCATTGCTATTTGACAGAATGGGGAAAATGTGGCTCACAGCAAGACAAAGTTTCACCAACAGAAAATAGCAGATCCAGGATGCATATTGACATCTTCTAGCTTTAAATCCAACATTTTTTAACTCAAATGAACCATGGATGACTTCAGGAAGAGATAATATGATTTTGGCACTTAGTCATCTTTTTTCTATTTTACAGAATCAGAGAATCTAAGAGCTAGATGAGAACTAAGTCATTTGTCCAACTTGTAATTGAAAGAGAAACATTCCCCAAACTTGATCATCCAGGCTCTACCTGAAGACTACCAAGGAGAATGAGTTAAATTCTTCCTGAGTCCATCCCTTTTATTTTCTGAAAGTTCTAGCAGTTAAGAAGATTATGGTTATATTTCATTTTTATGTTGAGCCAAAATTCCATTCACTATCCCTATTTCCCCATTTAGGACCAAGCAGATCAAACCTAATCCCTTTTTGACATATTAGCCATTCAAATACTTAAGGACTGTCATCTTTTCACACACATCCAACTAAGGCTTCTGTTTTCTGTGTTAAACAGCCCCAGTTCCATCAATTGATCCTCTTAAAGCAAAGGCTCCAAATGCCTCGCTATCTCACATCATCTTTGTTACTTTTTTGGTAGACATACAAGCTTGTCTATGACTCTCCTAAAATATGTTTCCCAGAATTGAACAGAACACTCCAGATAAAGGATATCCAGCTTGGATCATAATAAAATTCCTGACTCCCTTATTCAAATACATTTCTCTTACTATTGCCCTGATCTGCAATAGAGTTTTCTTTCATTAGTGTTTTAAAGTTTGAGGAGGCAATAATAAAACCAAATATAGATATAGATTTGAATGGGATGTCAGAGGCCAATTCATTCAAACTTCTCATTTTATAGGTTAAGGAAACAGGTAGGGAGAGGCAAAGTGATTTGCCTAAGGTCATATAGTACAAAGGTGCAAATCTAACTTCAGTGACACTGGTTTTACATTGTAATTTATAGCTCATTAGATGGGATATGAGGTGGAACAAATAGGAAGAAAAACACAATCTTCTTTTTTCCCCCATTCTAGCTTTGTTGTCTAAACTGGAAAGATTTTTGCAAGGAAAAATGAAATAGTATTTGATTTCAAAGAGCTGACATTCTATCAAGAAATTACATGTACACATATTAGTATTGTCAAAGCAAATAAAAGGTAATTTAGGGAGAACCTTTAGCAAGTGGAAGAATCATAGATTTAGGGCTAGAAGGGACTTTGAAAGCTACTGAATCCAATCTCATTTTACAGATGAGAAAACAGGTACAGAGTAGTTGAATTAATTGCCTAGGGTCACAGAGATGGTAAATGTCTGATGCATGATTTGAACCTAGGTCTTATTGAATTCATCAATTGTCCTATGTATTATATACCAAGCTGCCTCTGCCAGAAAAAAAATTATGTAGGAAAAAAGCACCCTAAAATAAGTTTTGAGGAAAACTAGGGATGCTAAGAGGCAGAGAAGAAGAGGGAATGCATTTCAGACAATGGAAGAGCTTGTGAAAAGGTAAAGAATTCCCTTTTGAAATGGGAAATGGAAATGTATATCATATGGGAGGAATATTAAGACAGCCATTTGGGGTGGATTTTGAAGAATGTAAAAGGGAGTACATTATCAGTCAAGGGAAGTCATCAGGGACACATTTTGAAGGGATTCATATGAACAAAAGTAGAAAATGAATTAATCTTTGAAATAACAAAATAAACAAACCTTTTTAAGCAGGATAATGACTTTGAAAGAACATACAAGTATGGTCCCTATTGATTTTATCAACATGCATAGCATGAAAGCATGAAAGACATTTTGTTGAGCATTTTGTTCAGTTCTAAATATTAGGGGAAGCTAAGTGGCACAGTCGATACCATGGTTCTGAAGTCAGGAAGTTTTGATATATTTAAGTTTATTATATTCATGCATATTGTGAATATAATTGTGAAACTAAACATTTATTTTTTAGGTAATGCCTTCAAATATAAAACATGTTTAAATTTTTTAATTGGCAAATATTCATTTTCTCCTATTTCCCCTATTAAAAAAGATTTTTAAAAACCCATGAAACAAATACACATAATCAAACAAAACAAATTTCCTCATTAGCCATATACAAAAATATATTTTTCATTCTGTACCCTGAATCTCTGTAGGGAGGGAAGAAACATGCTTTATTATGAACCCTCTGGATTCACAGAACGGCATAGAATTCATCAGAGTTTTTAAGTATTTTGAAGGTGTTTATCTTTGTGACATAATTGTTATGGTACTCTTGATGTATTTTTTGTATTGCCACGGTACTTTTCCATATTTTTTTCTCAGTTTCTTGATCTTTATTTTGTAGCAATCAAAACACTCTCAAGAGATAAATTTTTCTTAATTTTACTATCATTGACCATTCAAGACATCCTAATTATGGTCAAATGCCCCTCTCAACCATCATAAGATTAATGGAAACATCTGGCCCAGCTCCATATGTATGTTTTTGGGAGCCTATTATTCAGCCCCCCCTCCTTGACATCTTTAATTGGTGATAGCTAATTACATATTGGTCCATCAGACCTTCAGCTCTTCCCAAAAATAACAGCTGAAGTTTTACACAGCCAGTGGAAAACTATTATTATAGAACTTTTCCCATTAGGCAGTCTGTGAAAGGTCCATCTCAGGACAAAGAGAGTGCAAAAATCTATAAGTTGAATGGAGCCAGGTCCTGGAATTCTACTTAATATAGACTTTATAACTTAGGATCCTGATATAAAAATAATGCAATATGTAAAAATAAATTCTCATAATTTTATAAATGTCTTTTAAAAGGCTAACATAGTGGAGTTCCTTGTGCATCTTCATCACTCTCTATTGTTTTAAAATAATTTTCCCCCAATTATATGCAAACATAATTTTAAATGGTCATTTTTTGACATTTTGTGATCCATGTTCTCTCTCTTCTACCTTCCTCTTTCCCTCCCTCCAAGATAGCAGGTAATAATGATATGTTATATGTTTACTATCATACAAAATATATTTCATTGTTCATCATACAGAGAAAGAATAAACATATTGTTTATACAAGAAAAAAATGAACAAAATAAAGTGAAAATGGTATGGTTAAATCTGCATTCAGATTCGATTAGTTCCAGCTATGGTAGTGGATAGCCTTTTTCATAATGTATCCCTTGAAGTTGTTTGGGATTCTTTCATTGCCAATAATAGTTGTCATTTACAGTTGGTCATTTTACCTTTTTTTTACTGTGTACAACCTTCTTCTGGTTCTTTTCACTTGTTTATCATTTTTTAGGCAGCCTTCCCCCAGTTTTTCCTTATTCAATGGAATTCTTTCTGTTTGTATCTTCAAAATTTTATTCTTGAGACATTTCCATCATCCTTGGGAATTCCTTCCCCTAAAAAATATAGGACAATTGGATTCTACCTTCCCTTTCCCTGAACCCTTTCCATTCTGCCCTCCAAGAATCTAAGGAACACAGCTATTCTCATTTTAGTTTCTTTTATCATGAACACTATGATAGAGTAGAAACACTCATTCAAGGTTTCTGTTAGAATCAGATCAAGAATACTTCCTTTTGTTTCATCCTCAATATTTTAAAGGAATGAAATTTGAATGAAATTATTACTAGACAAGTCATGAATCTATTAGTTCCTTAGTTTTTCAGAAAGAGAAGAATGAAGGGAAGGAAAGGAGGAAGGAGGGAGGGGGTAGACAAGCTCCAAAACATGTGTGGATAATTGAAAATATCCATTAAACTAGTAGGTTTTAACATTTCCCTAACTCTTATCTAACTTGCCTTCTTTTCACATAATCTAAAATACATACCTACAATATAACTTTTCCTTTTTTCCATCCCCTTATCTTCACTTAGATGATTTCTGGAAGCTAGGTGGCACAGTGATGCTGGGTCTGGAGGCAGGAAGACATCAGTTCTGATTCAACCTCCAAAACTAACTGTGTGACCCTGGACAAATTACTTTGTCCTGCTTGCCTCAGTTTCCTCATCTGTAAAGTGAGCTGGAGAAGTAAATGGCAAACCACTCCAATATCTTTGCCAGGAAAATCGCACAAAGAGTTGAAAACAATGGAACAACAACCAAAGCTGATCTCTATCATATCCCCACCTCCGTTTGCTGGGTCCCTGATTTTGTTAGCATAAGTAAGGAAATAATATATGTAATGCTACTTACATATGCATCCTGAAATATAACATTTTTCTTTAGATAAGGTATTCTTTTCATGTGAGATATCCCATTCACATGTTTTCAATCCTATTGTCTCAATCATAAATGTGAGGTCCAATTTTTTTGAATTAGGATCTATATTTCTTTCTGTTTATTTTTCATATATCATTTTGTTTATTTTTTCCTGAGGTCATGAGTTTTATTGATGATTTTCATGGATATTGTCTCCTATGAATTCCTGGTCCTCTTTGTTACTATTCTACCATTGTACCCAACAGTATCTGTGGTACCACAATGTCAGATCTATCAGGACAAATTTCCCTTCTCTTCTTCCTTCTTCCTTCAATTTAAATCCTTTCTGATGAGATTTACAATACTCTAGAGGAGATGTTTTTCGTCGCTAGTATAACTTATACTCTATATCTTATCAGGAGCTCATCATTTCTATATTTTAACCTCTAGTCCTATAGTCAGACACCCCTTTGCTTACCAGTTGTGTTCTTCCCAGACTTACCTATCTTTTCTGAATCCCTTGCCTTCAATTGTTAATGGTGATGAAAACACCACATATGCCCTTAAATCTCTCCTTACCCACTCCAGGAAATAACCATCCCTTAAAATGCTTTCTAGGTTCTTTCTGATAATATCATTTGTCCCCATGTGAATCACCAGATGTGAGAGATAGTCATCAGATTTGACAATTCTCAGGAGCCTCTCTGTCATGTCCCAGATATATTCCCAAAGAAGACAATGGACATCTCTGTTATTTATGTCTTGTTGGCAAATTACTGTTTCTGTACCCCTCCGTAAGGAGTTACCAGCCAACACTCTTCTCTTCTTCTTTTGACCATTACTGGGGTGACCACTCCCTGCTAGCACCTGAAGATCCACTTTTTTATTCCTTAGAGAAAAAAAAACTATTTCCTTCAGGACTCTTCAGTTCCCTATTCTTCACAAAAGCCTCAAACCTATCATATAGCTCTAAATGTTCAGTAATGCATCTTTTTTACTTCTCTTTCTGTATCATTCTCTTCCACCCTGCAATCTGTTATTACAGGTAAGATTTCCTGCCTCTATAAACCTTTGTTCTTCTTTGTTTCCTCCTTGAAATTTGTCTTCCATTATTTCAAGAAACTCTCATTGTGTCTTTAGCTGGAGAGGAGAAAAGTATTTTGGCAGGTCTTTCACTTTATCCTACAAGGTAGAAATCAATTTGCACTTTGTACATACATAGGTATTACATAGTTTAGCAGATGCTGTATTTTTGTTCTCCTACCTGCTGACTTAAGAGGCAAGACTCTTTATAGAAGTTTGTTGCTCTCTTGGCTAAACTTTTTGACTATCTTCTATAATGACTGCTTATTTGTACAATGTGAAACTTAATACATGAGATGCAAATGTTATGTCCATTCATTTCATTTGATCTTGTCTCTAAACTTGTGATATCACTCTGGGCTGCTAGTTTCTGGTATAGCTGCCAGTGATCTTGGGAATAACATTATAATCTTTTTAAGTCTCTGTTTTCTTATTTGTATGAACACTTTTGACTAGAAGATCTCTGAGATACCTTTCAGGTCAAAATATATGATTCTATGATAAAATATCACTGGACTCTAGACTTTCTATCTCTTCATCTTGCAAATGGAGAAGGGTTGGACATTGAGGCATAAGTGACAGATGAAATTAGACGTAATACAAAATCAAAGGGAAATACATGAAGCAATCTGTTTTTCTAATAAGCCATACCCAATGTATCTCCCTTTGTCACTCAAATAATCTAAACTCTTGGTTCTCTGTATCCCCTGGGAAGGGTAGCAATTGAGATTTAACTTATTCAGAAGTCAAACAAGTTAAGACACAACTGAACTAGATGAAATTTATTACTTAATGAAATCTATCTACTCAATTCATCTTGCCTTTGATCTCTCTATATATTGCCCCCTGCTTTCCTGGATATTGCATATTCTGTTCCAATTGTGGAGGGATGTTGAAGGGACATGTTTGCTATATTTAGAAGACAGCAAATAAAATTGTAATCCTTTGTATTTTATTTTATGCTTTGAAAATATTATTTTGGGAAAGGATCTGTAGGTTTCATCAGGCTGCCAAAAATCATGACACGAAAATGGTTATAAACCTCTACAAAGTTATATTTTGCTAGACCGGGCACTCTACCCCACTTTGGAAGTGTCATTGAGGTGAGGCAAGTTTAATTTACTCAGCAGAAGAGAGAGATAAAACCCAAGTACTGGAGGCCCAGGGGCATGATACACAAGGAAACAGAGGAGAAATCTAGTTTTCTGATAAGATCCCTTTACCTCATTTCACCTCACTGCTGATCTTTAGATAACTAGCTCTCTGATGTCCTAGAAGTTGTGTTGTCTGTCAGGAGAAACCTGTGGCTCTTTCTTTTCAGATATCCAGGAGATAATTAGCATTTGTTGTTTGTTTCTTGGTATTTTGCTGGTCTGATCAAGGATGTAAAGTAGAATATCAGCTCCTTGGAGGCAAGGGGCATTGTTATACTGAATCTTTGGAACCCAGCACAGTGAATTGCAGATCAAAGACTTTCATATATGATAAATGAGGTATATGTTGTCTGTGTTCTGGGAGAGATTATAACACAGCTGGAAAATCCATCTATCCATTCACCCATACAAAAGTGTATGTGTATATAAACATGCAAGTATGCATGTGTGTGTGTATGTACTATATATTTTTTTTCTTTTATACAAATATTTGAAAGCATAGAAAAAAGCATCTTTATGATGTCTGAGCCAACTTGTAATCAGAGTCCTGGGAGAATAACATATTGAAGTGTAACCAGTAAGTGATGACTTCTTGAAGATGAATCTTGAATTAGATCTCGAAAGAACAATAAATATTGACAGCAGCCAGTTAGTAACTAAGCTCTAAACCTGCCAGGTAGTGGAAACCATTGCACTAAGCCTAAAATTCCTACATGTTGCTAGGGGGTAATAAAACAACTGCTTCCTTCAACAGTTCCATAAAATTCTGTAGTGCTAAAGTCTCACTATACCCCCTTAGTAATGATTCCCATATTTCTATGCTTAGAAAGATCTTGCTAGAAGTTGAAAGGTGAGTGCTTATTTTTATCGTTATTGGGTATTCTAAAAAATACTACAATGGTTTTCTAAGAGTAATGATTCTTGGGGCAGAGCAGGTAGGTGGCTCAATGAATAGAGAACCAGAACTGAAGATGGCAGGACCAGAATTCTAACCTCCAGCCTCAGATGTGTTCTAGCTGTGTGACCTGGGGCAAGTCAATTAATACCAATTGCCTAGCCCTTACCATTCTTCTGCCTTGGAATCAATTATTTGTATCAGTTCATCCACAGAAGGTATTTTTTAAGAGTAATAATTCTAGACATTCTTGCCATAAACGTTTTAAATGGTACCATATTTCTTGGGGATCCTGACACTTAAAAATTTATTGAATGACTCATGCCTTCTTTGTTTATGTTGGGTTTATGTGTTTTCTGCTTCATTTTAGGGCTCTACATGTTCTTTTCTACCCCTTGGAGAATAGCCTTCCTTGTAGTGGCTACTGTTTTCTATATGTCTCTGAAGTTTTGGGGAATTGGGAGAGTTCTATCCATCAAGTCAACTTAACAAGTAAAAAATAGTGATAATTACAGACCACATAATAGTATAATGTCTTAACCCTATCTGAAATCACAATGAATCAGAATTTAAGAGGTAAAAGGAGTCTGAAGCCATATATTCTAGTTTATACCCCCCAAAAAAGTCCTCATTATATATCTGAAAAGTGATCATCCAGATTTTGGTTGAAATTTTTAAAGAAAAGGAATCCATCACCTCTCTAAGCAACTTATTCCGTTTCTGATTATCTCCAACTATTTGGAATTATTTTCCTGGCATATATCAAACCTGGCTTTCCTTCTTTGAGGCATGAATACATCTTGTGATCCTGTTTCTGCTACATGGGGCCAGATAAGACAAGTCTGACCCCTTTTACACAGGACTGCCCTTCAAACACTTGAAACCAGCTATCATGTCCCCACCCTCTTGTTCTGTAAGTCTTAAACCTTCCAGGTTAAACATGCTCATTTCCTTCAACCTGTCCCCATATGACACAGAATTGAGACCCTTGTACCACTCAACTGGCCCTACTCTGGACTCTTTCCAGTTTATCAGTTCCCTTCTTAAAGCTTTTGTTTCCAGAATTTAATTAAATATTTCAGATGAAGTCTTCCAAGGACCTAATATACTGGTCCTGTTATATATATTTTTTATTAAAAGCTATGTCTCTCTTACTGCTATCCAAGATTCCATTGGTTATTTTGACTGCCTTAGTGAATCCATTTCAAACTTGCAACCTACTTATACCTCCAGATCTTGTTTAAGAAAACTGCTGTCTCATCATCTTTTGTCCATTTTTGATGAAGCTGATTCTTATACCTAAATGTAGCTATATTTTTTTAATTCATGAAAATTTCCCCTTGATTTCTAATTTTATTTTGATTTACGTAAGACTTCACTTTTACTTCTGCCTAATTTTATCTTATTCCAATCATCACATTATTCTAGAGAGTTCTGACTTCTATAATGCATTGGCTATTCTTTTCAGCTTAGGGTCACCTGCAAATCTGATGATAGTGCTGTGTCTTTAGCTAAGTTACTGATTAAAAATGGCAATTGATTTTATAAAACCAAGCAATCCGATCATTAAGCACCTACTATGTGCTAGGCACTGTGCTGAGTACTATCAAAATATCTCATAACAGGCATAGATTAGAAAGATGATGAAAGAGGCTATTTTAATGGGCATAGTAATGACAGAAGGTATAGTCTTAACAGGCACAGAGATAGTACTGAACTACATATATCTAACAGCTAGGTGGCACAGTGGATAGAGTGCCAGGTCTGGAAACAGAAAGACTCATCTTCTTGAGTTCAAATCCCAATTCACTTTCTAGCTGTGTGATCCTGGACAAGTCACTTAACCCTCTTTGCCTCAGTTTCCTAATCTGTAAAATGAGCTGGAAAAGGAAATGGCAAAACATTCCAGTATTTTTGCCACAAAAACCTCAACTGGGAGCACAGAGTCAGACATTTCTGAAAAATGATTGAATGATACAAGATGTATCTCCTGGCCTGGCAGGAGAAAATATAACCCATAGTACTCATGAAAAGGTGCTATAGAAAACTATACACATTCATTTTCTTGGCCACATATACTGGCCTCATGTAATAAAGCAAATATATTATCAGCTCATAGAAAGAGTTGAAAGAGACTTTAAGAATTTAACTTGCCCCATCTCTTTATTTTATCTAAAAAGATAAATTGGGGATCAGAAAATTTAAATGACATCTGTATGATGCTACAGTTAGTAAGTAGCAGAGAGACAGAATCTGTGAACCCAGATCTATGAATCCCAACATAGCTAATTTTCCATTGCACTATGCTGCCACCAGATTCACAGCTGTCATCAGGGCAAAACAAAATGGAATAAAAAGACATTTGAAAAGCTTAGAATGTTAATTAAACATTATGAACTATTTTGTGAGCATGCTCATCTTCATG
Source organism: Gracilinanus agilis (assembly GCF_016433145.1). Lineage (NCBI taxonomy): Eukaryota > Metazoa > Chordata > Mammalia > Didelphimorphia > Didelphidae > Gracilinanus > Gracilinanus agilis. The sequence goes on from NC_058135.1 coordinate 246,254,859, forward strand.
AGTAGTTATTACATAGCTGTTTTATCAGACAGCTGGACCTAATATGGAAATTATTAAAATATTTCTCTGAAAGAAATCTCCCATAGATATTAGATAAAAAAGAAAAAATGATGCCTTTCATTCCACTGCTACTAAACTGCTTTTTAAAAAATCCATAAAGTAGCCAGCCACAATTGCATTTTATTGATTTACATTTTTAATTACACATTGCACAGGAGAAAGTTAATCTGCCCCTCATTATCCAGTTAGCAAAAATTTGGCATAATTAGAAGGTTCAAAAATCTCTTGGGCGGCAGAGGTAGAGAAAAGTTCTATTCCATCCATTTTCAACATTGTAACTGTTGTTCCTCTTAAAGCATAATAGGGTTCGCCAGTGCCACCAAGTTCAGGGTCTGTCACTGTTTCCATTATAAATCCTATTTTCAGGGGATTATTTATAACTTGGCCCAGAGAACATGCCCAGGGCTTGGATCTGCCATGCAAATTGGAGCTTGGAAGGAAAAGTCTGATAGGCTGAGGGAGGGGATTTTAAATGAGATTTGGCTCTGGTTGCCTTTAAGTCATTTGAAAGCCAGGAAGCAAAAAACCTTTATGGTGAAGGATTTACTGTTTTCCTTATTTCATTAAATCAATGGAATCTCATTTCATATGTTAACCATCAGCTGGACTGATCACTTATTTGGTATATAATGTAAAGCTCATGTATATAGACATTTATGGCAAAAATATAAAAATGGATCTTAGTATTCTGTTGGTATGGGTAGAGGGTAGGATCTGTTTTTATTAGTTCCCTCCCTTCTTTCTTCCTTCCAAAATAGTCCATTTTCCCTATGTGGATGTAAGTATATGGTTCAATGGTAAATTTTTATATACTCAAGAATAAAACAGTAGTTCTGAAAAAGAAACATCATTCAATGGACCAATGATTGAGCATCATGGAACTTTAAAATTTAATCAGAGCTTATTGGCCATTTTTCCCCATATAGTTATCTTAAAGGTTTATGTAGTAACTTTAACAACTGAAACAAGTGAGGGGAAAGGGGTTCCCAAAGTAGTCTAAATATTGTCACAAATTGTGAATATATTGATTCAAATGCACCTATTATTTCTTGCATCTGGAATTCCTTCCCCTTCTCTTGATTCTTAGTGGTTTGGTCATTTCATTAATGCTCAACTCCTTGTGAAATCATTTGGGGCTTTCTTGGCAGAGATACTGGAGTGATTTGTCATTTCCTTTTACAGATGAGGAAACTCGGGAAATCAGGGTTAAGTGACCAGATTTAAATTCAGGAAGTTGAGTCTCCCTGACTCCAGACCAGGTACTCTATTCACTACATTACCTAGTTTGCCCTCTTGATTCTTAGAAATCCTGCTAAATTTTCAGCATCTCTTTAAAATCTCATCACTTTTAGAAACCTTCCCTAGTCACCATAGTCAATATTAATTTTTGAAACAGCTTGGATATTGTACCACATAGCACAGCATTTTGTTGTCTACTTTATTGTGTTTTTGTAAACAGTACTTTTGTTTCCTAAAAGCATATTAACCAGTGCTTTTAAAAATTAATTGAGGGGGCAGCTGGGTAGCTCAGTGGATTGAGAGCCAGGCCTAGAGACGGGAGGTCCTAGGTTCAAATCTGGCCTCAGACACTTCCCAGCTGTGTGACCCTGGGCAAGTCACTTGACCCCCATTGCCTACCCTTACCACTCTTCTGCCTTGGAGCCAATACACAGTATTGACTCTAAGACAGAAGGTAAGGGTTTAAAAAAAAAAAATTAATTGAAAGGTGGGGTGAGCAGCTAGGTTGTTTAGTGGATTGAGAGTCTGGCCTATTAATGGGAGGTCATGGGTTCAAATCTGGCCTCAGACACTTCTTAACCAAGTAACACTGGGCAAGTTCCTTAACTCCTATTGCCCAGCCTATACTGCTCTTCTGCCATAAAGTGAGTCCAAGACAGAAGGTAAGGATTCAGTTTGCTAATTAATAGATAGGAAGATTTTTTCAAAAATATTTTATTTTCCCCAATTACTGGTAATAACAATTTTTCACATTCATTTTCTGAAATTGTAATATCCAAATTCCCTCTCTTCCTCCTTTCCCTTCCCCTCTCCCACTTGGAAATGGTAAGCAATTTGATATAGATTACACATGTATTATTGTGCAAAACATACTTCCATATTGGTCATTATTGTAAAAGATAGTCATATAAAAGCAAAAATCCCAAAATAAAACCATAAATAAACTAATGAGAAAGATAGTATTTGATCTGTATCTGACTCCAACAGTTCTTTCTCCATAGGTGGATACCATTTTTTTTTATCATAAATACTTCAGGATTGGCCCAGATCATTGCCCGAGATTAACCAAGTTTTCATAGTTTATCATTGTACAATATTGCTGTTACTATGTACAATGTCCTTCCAGTTCTGTTTATTTCACTCTGCATCTTTTCATGGAGATCCTCTAGCCTTTTCTCTGAAATCATCTTTCTTTTCATTTCTTATAGGACAATGATATTCCATCATCAACATATACCACAATTTGTTCAGCCATTCCCCAGTTGATTGACAGCTCCTCAATTTTCAATTCTTTACCACCACAAAAAGACCTGCTATAAATATTTTTGGACAAGCAGGTTCTTTCTTCATTTTCATGATCTCTTTGCTATAAACCCAGTAGTTGTATTACAGGGTCAAAGGGTAAGAACAGTTTTAAAACCCTTTAAAGGTAGTTCCAAATTGCCTCAAGAATGTTTGAGTCAGTCCTCAAATCCACTAACAATGCATTAATGTCACAATGTTGCCAAATGCCCTTCAATATTTATTACTTTCCCTGACTGTCATATTGACCAATCTGTTAGGTGTGAGGTGGCACCTTAGAGTTGTTTTAATTTACATTTCTCTAATTGAGTGATTTAGAATATTTTTATTTGATTATCAATAGCTTTTATTTCTTTATCTGAAAATTGCTTGTTCAAATCCTTTGACCATTGTCAATTAGAGAATGATATGGATTCTTATAAATTTTACTTTGGTCTTTATAAATCTGAGAAATAAGACCTTTATCATATAAATTTGTTGTAAAATTTTTTCCCAGTTTGTTTTTTCCCTTCAAATCTTGATTTTTTTTTTTGGTTAGTTTTTTTTAGTTTTTTTAGTTTTGTTTTTAGTTAGTTTTTGTTAGTTTTGGTTGAACAAAGCGTTTAAAATTTAAGATAATCAAAATAATTCATTTTACTTCTTAATAATGCTATCTCTTATTTGGTCATAAATTCTTCTTATCTCTATAAATCTGACAGATAATCTATTCTATATTCCCTTATTTTATTTATGGTATCACTCTTTAAATCTAAATCATTATCCTTATCTTGGTATAGGGTATGTGAGATATTGGTGTATATTCAGTTTTTGCCATACTCTTTTCCAAATTTCCTAGCATTTTTTTAAAATAGTGAGATCTTATCCCCAAATCTGCCTACCCATGAGCAATTAATGTTTTTCTAATTGTTAAGAAACAATTGTTTAGGTGACTTTATTTGTGTGAAAAGTGTTTCGTAATAGTGTTTATATAATCCCTGTGTTTGTCTTGGCAAGTAGATTTCTGGATTTTTTATATTGTCTAGAAGTATTTTTAATTTATTAATAATATTAATATATTATTATATTACATAATATTATAATATAATTAATAATTTAAGTGGATTTTTTTCTTTCTAGCTCTTGCTGCTGGACTTTGTTGGTAATAGATAGAAATTCTGATGATTTCTGTGAGTTTATTTTGTATCCTGCAACTCTGAAAAAGTGATTAATTATTTCAACTAGTTTTTTAGTTGATTTCATAGGATTCTCTAAGTATGCCATCATATCATCTACAAAGAGTGTTGGTTATTTTCCTCATTGCCTACTTTAATTTTTTCAATTACTTTTTTTTCTTATGGCTAAAGGAGAATTTCTAGCACAATATTAAAAGATAGTGGTGGTAATGGGCATCCTTGCTTCACCCCTGATCTTACTAGGAAGAGTTCTAACTTATCTCCATTGCAGATGATACTGCTGATGGTTTTAGGTAGATGTTTTTTTTATCATCTTAAGGAATGGCCCACTTATTCCTAGGCTTTCTATTGTTTTTAATAGGAATGGGTGATGTATTTTGTTGAAGGCTTTTTCTGAATCAATTGACATAATCATGTGATTCCTATTTGTTTGATTATTGATATGGTCAATTACACTGATCATTTTGATAGAAAGAATTTTTAACGTATTTAATTTAAATGATATTAATAGTTTGAATATGCAAGAAAGAATTATAAATTTTTTATTCCTATGACTGAATAATACTGGGCAATATAGAAAGCTGAACTGAATATTTAACTGAAGATCCTCATCTCACTGCATTCATCTGACTACTGATTTCTACTTGCTTTTCACTAAAAGAAAATTTATGGGTGGAGAAAAGAAGAACAAGAAAAATGTCTAGGAAGTCGTACAGGGAAAAATGTGAGTCTAAACCTGTTGTGATATGAATTTCTTCTTCACTTAGGCTATATTTTAATCTTAAGGATCAGTTCTAAATTCTAGAGCAAAAGTAAGACTTTGGAAACCTTTTAATAAACCTCATTTATGTTTGGGAAGATCTGTGGTTTCCTCAGTAGATGGAACTCTTAGTGTAGGAAGTCCTTCTGGCAAACAAGCTGCAGTTCATCTGTGATGTCTCAGCTTCACTGATGTCAAGTGTTCTGAATCATTTTTTTTAACATTTATTAATATTCATTTTTAACATGGTTACATGATTCATGCTCCACCTTTCCCCTTCAACGCCCCCCCGCAACCCCCCCACCCTTGGCCGATGCACATTTCCACTGGTTTTGTCATGTGTCCTTGATCAAGACCAATTTCCAAATTGTTGGTAGTTGCATTGGTGTGGTAGTTTCCAGTCCACACCCTCAATCATGTCCGCCCCGACCCATGCGTTCAAGCAGTTGTTTTTCTTATATGTTTCCTCTCCAGCAGTCCCTCCTCTGAATGTGGGCAGCGTCTTTACCATAAATCCCTCAGAATTGTCCTGGGTCATTGTATTGCTGCTGGTACAGAGGTCCATTACATTCAATTTTACCACAGTATATCATTCTCTGTGTATAGAGTTCTTCTGGCTCTGCTCCTTTCCCTCTGCATCAGTTCCCGGAGGTCTCTCCAGTTCGCCTGGAACTTCTCCAGTTTATTATTCCTTTTAGCACAATAGTATTCCATCACCCGCATATACCACAGTTTGTTCAGCCATTCCCCAATTGAAGGACATACCCTCCTTTTCCAATTTGTTGCCACCACAAAAAGCGCAGCTATGAATATTTTCGTACAAGTCTGTTTATCTATGATCTCTTTGGGGTACAAACCCAGCAATGGTATGGCTGAATCGAAGGGAAGGCATTCTTTTATAGCCCTTTGAGCATGATTCCAAATTGCCAGCCAGAATGGCTGGATCAGTTCACAATTCCATCAGCAATGCATTAATGTCCCAATTTTGCCACATCCCCTCCA
>NC_058135.1:246265377-246374984 GCF_016433145.1 Gracilinanus agilis
CCTCCCCACTCCCCTGCTCCCCTTGGTTTATCCCTCCTAACTTTCTCAGAAGGGTTAGATAAGAGTTTTATTTCCCAATGGATAGTATAGCTACTCTTCCCTCTCCTGGTTGATTACACTAAGAGTAAGGTTTGATTATTACCTCTTAATGCTCTCTTCCTCTCCTTCTTATAATAGTATTTGTCCCCTCTCCCTCCCATGCCCTCTTTGTGTGTAATAGAATATCTATTTTCTTATTCACTCAAGTTTCTCTTGGTGTCCCCTGCTATTCACCCCCTCTTTCCCATCCCCCATGCCATCTTAGATTATTTAGTGTTCCACCCTCACCCTGTTAATTATTCTTCTGATTACTATAATAGTGAATATTATAATAGTGAATAGAGTTCACTACAGAGAATTAAACATAACATTTCTGTACTTAGGAATACAGATAATTAGATCTCACTGAGGCCCTTAAAAATGCAAATTTAAAAATTATAAGTTTTCTTTCTTTCCCCTCTGTATCTTATTTACCTTTTCAGGTTTCTCTCGATTTTTGTGGTTGGATATCAAACTTTCCATTTAGCCCTGGTCTTTTCTGTGCAAATACCTGGAATTCTTCAATTTTGTTGAATGCCCATACGTTTCCCTGGAAATATATAGTCAATTTTGATGGGTAGTTGATCCGTGGTTGCAGGCCCAGCTCTCTTGCCTTTCTGAATATTGTATTCCAAACCTTACGGTCTTTTAGCGTGGAGGCTGCCAGATCCTGTGTGATCCTGATTGGTGTTCCTTGATATTTGAATTGTCTCTTTCTGGCTTCTTGTAAGATTTTTTCTTTTGCTTGAAAGCTTTTGAATTTGGCAATAATATTTCTAACTGTTTTCTTCTCTGGATCGAATGTAGTGGGTGTTCTATGAATCCTTTCTATGTCTATATTGCCCTCTTGTTGTAGGACTTCAGGGCAATTTTGCTGAATAATTTCTTTTAGTACGGAGTCCAGGTTTCTATTAATTTCTGGTTTTTCTGGAAGACCAATTATTCTCAAGTTGTCTCTTCTAGACCAATTTTCTTGGTCTGTCACTCTCTCATTGAGATATTTCATATTTCCTTCTATTTTTTTCAGTCTTTTGACTTTGTTTTATTTGTTCTTGTTGTCTTGAGAGATCATTAGCTTCTAATTGCTCGATTCTAGACTTTAGGGACTGGTTTTCGGCTATAATCTTTTGGTTTTCCTTTTCAATCTGGTCATTTCTGGTGTTCAATTTGCTTATCAGTTCATTTGATTTCTGAGCCTCACTTTCCAATTGCAAGATTCTACCTTTTAAACTGTTATTTTCTTGCCAGATCTCTTCCATTTTCCTCAAAATCTCAGTTTTAAACTCTTCCATAGCTTGTGAGGAGTTTTCCTTATTTGAGGAGGGTCCGGATGCTTGTTTGTTCTCCTCCTCTGTTTGCTCAGTTGTCTGGATTTTCTCTATGTAAAAGCTGTCGAGTGTTAAAGACTTCTTTTTCTTGTTGTTATTCTTTCTCTTCTGAACTTCCTGAGACTGAGTAGCCATTGTTAGCCCAGCAGCTTCTCAGATTTATCCTCACGCTCAGTTTCTGTCCGCGATCTATTGGCTCCTGAGGTCTGAGTTCTGGTTTTTTCCAAGGTCAAGCCCCCTGGTGGGCCCCCTTGCTTGATCCTCTGCTGGAGGTTTCTTTACAAGTCTCAGGGGACTGCTTCCACAGTCGTATACCCGTCCACACTGGTTCCCCACTTAGGCTTTATTTCCTGGCTGTGTCTGCCTCCACCCACGCCTCCGTTGTGCCTGAGCTCTCAGCCTGCCCTCTGCGCCCTGCTCCCGTGCTCAGATTTCACCTGCGTTTTTTGGCTTAATGGGGTCCTAAGTCTTGCTGCTCTCAGGAACAGGTCCCGGAGCTGCCAATGACTTGATGGGTGCCCCAAACTTGCTCTGCTTCTTTTTAGCTGGCTTCGGAGCTATAGATGTGTGTGGAGGGGGTTGGGGTGGGGCGGTTGCTCAGCCAGCGATTTCATGAGGGCTGTTTCACCCCTTTATAGCATGGAAATGCCTCGATTCCACGTACCTTCCACGCTGTGCCCTGTTGTGGGGGTTCCTCCATTCGTCTGGACTTGTTTTTATGTCCCCTTGAGGAGTTTTGTGTGTTTCGGTCAGGAGAGGTTAAGAGCTGCTTCTTACTCTGCCACCATCTTAACCCGGAAACCTGTTCTGAATCATTTTTAAGTGAGGAAGCACTTTGTCAGTCTGTTCAAGTTTATGGACCCTTTCTCAGAAAAAAAAGTATTTAAAAGGAGTAAATAGAATAATAATAGAAACATTATTTTAAAATACTATTATTAATTTTAAAAAACTCTTTTGCTAACTCCAAGTGGTTTACCTTGAGTTGTCACTTGCTACTAAGTTAAATCACAAAGCTACTAAGTCTCACAAATGAGATTTAAACCCATCTTTTCCTGACTCATACATAGGCCAGCATTTTTTACTCCATGATAGCTGTACTAATTCATACATTTTGCAAAACAGCGATTCATTTTTTATACATTTTTCATCCCCCTAATTCAATTATATAGTCATTCAAGACAGAGGCTATAGAATACACTTTTTCACCCAAAAGGGAGTCTGTATTTGGACAGAACAAGACACATAAAAGTACCTCAAGAAATAACTGTTAAGGTAAGTAAAATGATACTTACTCCTTAAGAGATATCCTAATAGCCTTAGAGTTCAAGGAAAGCTGCTCCTCTTCATTTCCCTCATTGCATCAAATACTAATGTTTCAACAGGAATCACAGTACTGTCTAGTGCTGCCTTGGAAACCACTCTTACCACCTGATTTCCCTTCTTAAATTTCAGTCCCTTGTGAGAAGACTGAACAGTCAGCTATAATCTATTGCTATGTTATTGCTGCCAAGTTTTGAGGATCTGAAAGGAGTCTTACTCATATCATTCAACAAGAATTGCATGTGAAATGCCAGATGTATTTCAGAAAGACAAGAGATAAGTGAAATGATTCACTCATCTCAAATTCTCTCATTTTGTTTCCAACATTTCCAACCCTATGATCATTATCTTAATCTCTTTGTGCAGAGTTCAGGGCTAGGTATTAATGGTACAAAGGAAAATAAGTTTAGCCCTCCAGAAGCTTAGATCCAATTAGAGGAAGGAGAGAGGAAATAACTCATAAATAAATAAGTATAAGCAATCCATAGCCATGAACCTTAAGCTCAGTGTTTGTATAGTTTGTGAGGAGGTTGCCTCCTGTCTATTCTTTTCAGTTAGGGCCATCACACAGAAGAGAGTTTCCAAACCTGGCTTCCATGGGGTTCCAAAATAGATTTCAGAATATCTGTGAAATTGGATGGGGGAAAAATTACATCTTCATTTGCACTAACTCTTTTGTTTCCTCTGTAATTCTATGTATTTATGAATACTATTCTGCCAAGAGTTTGATAGGCTTCAGCAGAAATAAAAAGAGGTCAATATAACAAAAGGGATTAAGATCCCCTGTGCTAGAAAATGCCAAGAGTCTCAGAAACATAATTCATATCTAATTATCTACAGGTAAGGATAAAAGGGGTCTTGGTTCCCATGAAATCATCAAGTTCAAAATACATACTTCTGTTACAGGTCAGATTTTGTCTGCTTCGTTAATTCCTTTTTTTTCCTTTTGTTGAGCAAAGTGTCTAATTTTAGAAATATATTAATTGACAGATGACTTTATAAGTACTTTCAAGAATCTACCTTGGGTATGACAGTCTCAGCTTTCCACTCTCTGTTCCTATCTATACATATTCCTCATTAGTCTTTTTTCTCCTTCATCCTTTTCCTTTCCTTGAGTATGGAGATATTACCCTAGTGATCTGTTTGAATAAGGGAGATTTTGGAATACTGATGGTGTCAATCTGGAAGTTCCCCTGAGAGCAGAAAGAATGAAGGCTGTGAATTTAGAAAGACTTAGATTTCAATCCTGGCTCTTATTTTTTTAAGATTTTTTATTCATTTTTAAAAAACCTAATATCTTTATATATCCTTCTATATTAATTTTTTATTTGTTACAGGGCTAGGCAATGGGGGTCAAGTGACTTGCCCAGGGTCACACAGCTAGGAAGTGTCTGAGGCCAGATTTGAACCTAGGACCTCCCATCTCTAGGCCTGGCTCTCAATCCACTGAGCCATCCAGCTGTCCCCCCAGCTCTTATTTTAATAGCTATGGGACATCTGATATGTCATTTGACCTCTCTGAGCCTCTGTTTCTTTATCTGTAAGGGAAAGTTGGGCTACTGGCATTATAAATCTCACTGAGTAGTTGTGTTGAAGGGTATTTTGTAAATTTTCAAATTCTAAAGAAGTAATATTATACTTATATTCTTAATGCTATTAGTCTTATTTTTGTTCAAAGACATGATGTTGAATCCCAACTTCCTTCTCATTATCTCTGGGCAAGTTAATTTATGGCCTTACTTTTTTGTAACTACAAAATAAAAGGGATTGGATGAGAAGATCCTCCCCAAATCTTTTCCTATTTTTTTTTCATTTTTTCATTATTTTTCATTTTCATTATTTTTCATAATGACCCTATGTAAAATTATATCTTCCTGAATGTCAATGTGTCCAGGTAACTTTTTTATTTCATGTTGGTATTTCTAGAATATGAGGAAGGAGAAGGGAAAAGAATGAAAGACACCTCCATCCCCAAGAAAGATAGAGAATACTGAATGCCTGAATCAGATCCCAAAAAGCATAATGGCTATGATAATAGATTAAATTGAATAAAATTATGAGATGAAATTTATTCGGGATACATGTTAAATCTTACACAAGACCAAAAATGATGCTGGCAAGGTAAGGGAGGGTGATTTATAGAATGGTTCTCTGAAAACAAAACAAAACAAGGGGAGGCGTTAGCAAATTTTAAGTTTAATGTGATGTGGCAGTTTAAAATGTTACCATGTTCATGGGTTTCTTTAAAAGGAATAGAGTTGAAATTTGCTCTGTACTTTGTCTTGATCAGACCATATTTGGATTATTGAATTAATTTCTAGGCATCATATTCTAAGAATGACATAGAAAAGTGTGAGAGAATCCAGAATAGAATGACCAGAATGGGGAAGAGTCTTGAAATCATTCTTTAAAAAAAATCAGCTAAAAGAATTGGAGATGTTTATCTTGAAGAAAAATGACTTGAGGAGGGAATGAAAATGATATTTCTCTTCCAGAATTTGAAGGATGGTTAGGCAGAAGCATACGATTGTTCTTGAACTGTTGCTTCATTCTTATTGGGCCAGCCCATGGTTTTATGAAGTGACTGATATATTTGTATTGGCTAATGCAGCATCCTATATACTAAATACAGCTCATATCATCTTTCACCCTTGATTTATGTCAGTCAAGATTCATTGAGTCAGGATGGCAAAAGCTAGGGTAATTTCCTTGGCATGAGATAGTACTAGAACCCAGAAGAGTGACATTGAAGCAGAAATAGCCAATGATCTTACCTATAGATTTCATTCAGTAAGTCCCCCAATTCGATCAATCAGCATTGAATGTGGTTAGATACTCCCTGGTTCAACTGTAGTTCTTGAGAATGTATCAGTAAAATGATTAGCATTAAGCTCAATGAATAGCCAGGTCAAACATTTTGACTGAGAACTCTCTATTGAATCATTTATTCAGTTAGATAGTCTAAAGCTGAGACCACTTCACCCAAAAGAAAGTGAACATTTGAGTAACCATTTAGTGATTGCATTTAGCAATCAATGTTTAATGACAAATGAATAATGTAATGAAAAATGGTCTTTATTTTTTTTAATTTAATAGTTATCATATATGAATTTAAAATTCATTTGGTAATAAAAGTAACTGATTTTTATAAGACAATTTTGATAATTTATTTTGTTTGGAAGGGATCCTTGATGCTCAATAGTAATATTATTGAAATAATAGCTGAGATGTGTATATTGCTTCATAATTACAAAGCAGATTGTTATCATTCCTGACTTTTAACAATAGTCCTATGAGGTAGATATTATAATTATCATTTACTTCTCTGACTATTTTACAGATAAGGAAAATGAGACTCAGAAATTTCTGTCATTTGGCCAAGAGTAGAACCTTATTAAATGGGTAGGTAGGGTATTAAACTAAGGTCTTCTTTCCCTATGTCCTATTATTTTTACTACATTACAGGTATGAGCGATATACAATGACCAGCAGTTTAATTCAAGAAGTATTTATTAAGAACTTTGTGCCAGACTCGATAATTAAATCCAAGGGATACAATTACAAGCAAAAAAGAAAGATGGTCCCTTTCCTCAAGTAGCTTACATTTTAAAGGGGAAAAACATACAAAATGGAAGTGAAGGGGGATTGAAAAAATATATGGGGAAATGTAAATGCAAGATATATCAAAATTATGTGAAGAAATTTCAAGAAGGAGAGAGAGCTAACTTCTGGAGAAACGGGAAAAGAAAGGAAGGAAAAAACAAGCTTTCATGCTATGTGCTGGGCACTGTGCTTTTACAAATATTTTCTCTTTTGATTCTCCCATTAAGTCTTGGAGGTAGGTACTATTCTTTTCCCCATTTTTTTTACAATTGAGAAAACTGAGGCAGATAAGGATTAAGTGACTTATCCAGGGTGAAATAGCTAGTTTCTGAGGCCAAACCATATTTTAAATCTTCCTTACTACAGACCTAGTGCTTTTTCTACTAGGCCACCTAGCTGCCTTGTGTAGGAGGTGGAAAAGATCTCACATAGAGCAACAGAAGCTATTGAACTTTGAAAATATCATGCCTGTTAAATAACAACAAATACAAAGAATATCTTATAAAAATAACCCCCAAAGAGTAATATATATGAAGACAGCATCTCTATATTTTAATATATCATAAATTCATAATATTATTATATTATTGATATATTATTTATTAATATATATTATATACACATATGTGAATGTATATATATGTATATATATATATAATTTACCTTGATATTCCAATATCACTGCCTTATTTCCACACCCTTCTAAATTTCCTTTTGCTGTTCTCTTGTGAATTTTGAAAAAAAAATGCTTCATTGGTAATCTTTTTTTTTTTATCACTATCACTAATCTTCACTCCCCAAAAGTAAATGACCTCCTTTTAAGAATAAGCATTATTACTTAATAAGCCAAACAAATCAACCCATTGGTCTTGATTAGAAATATATGCCTCCAATATGTCACCCCTCTTGTAGATAAGTTTCATGCTTCAGCTGCCTTATGGATTCATGACTAGTCACTGAATTGATTATATAAAATCTGTTTACCTTTGCATTGTTATGGTGATTATATGCATTTTTACATGGATGCTACTCCCTTTACTCTGAATTAGTTCACAGGAGTCCTCCCAGTTTTCATTTATAGCATCACAGATTTTGAGAGTGTGAAGGGTACTTAGTGTAATGGGTACTTAGTGAGACATAAAAGAAATAATTACTCTTAACAAGCTCAAAATTTAGGAACCTTTCACCTCTCTAAACAGTCTATTCCACCTCTAGTTAGCTCTAACCATTGGGAAATATTTATGTTTACATTAAACCTGAATTTGACTCTCTTCCAGTTTACATGTCTTAATACTTGTTCTGTCTGGGTCTAAGTAAAACATATCTAGTCCCACCTAGGCATAAAAACTCTTCAAATACTTTAAGACAAATGTAATTTCTCTTTTTTAATAAAGATATATTTTTAATTTTTTTATTGAAAAATTTTATTTAATTAATTTAGAATATTTTTCCATGGTTAATGATTCATGTTCTTTCCATCCCCTCCAACCCAACCCCATAGCCGACACACAATTCCAGTGGGTTTTACATGTATAAATGTGATATCTTTTCTTTCTTAAACTCTTTGCTTCCCCCTACAAGTCTTCTCTTCTACTTACTGTTATGAATTTAAGGCGTTTCACCATTCTGGATGCTCTCTTCTGGACACTCCAATTTATTAATTTTCTTCTTAAACAATAACATCCAGAACTTAACACAATATTCAATTTAATGTCTGAAAAGAACAGAGTAGAGTGAGATTATAAATTCAGGATTCCTGAAAGCTTTGCCCCTATTGATGCCACCCAAGTTCCCATGAGTTTTTGTGATTACTACAGCACATAGTTGATTCATACTTAGTTTGCAGTCTACTAATGCCCCCAGATTTTTTTAAACAATTATCATCTAATCCATATCTCCTAATTTTATATTTGTGATATTGATATTTTTAATCTAAATATTATACAAGATTTATATTTATTGATTAGTTTCAGCTTAATGCTCTAAGCTACAAAGATTCTTTTTGTTCCTATCAATTGCCCTGTTATCTTGCCCTCCTAAATTTGTGTCACCTGCAAAGTTGATGAGACTTAACCTAAATCAATTATTAAAATGTGAAACATTAAAGGGCCAATCACAAATCTCTGGAGCACTCCACTGGAGACTTCCCGCCACATTGACATCAAATCACTAATAACTCTGAATCTTCAAGTTCATGCACACAAGCAGTTCTGAGTCCATCTGTCTCTATTTTCACCAAATATATATTTCTACTTTATCAGGTTTACTAAAACCCAGATAAATTAAACCCACAGTTTCTCCTTCATATTCTAGTTCAATGGTTCCCAAACTTTTTTGGGCTACCTCCCTCTTTCCAGAAAAAAATATTACTTAGCCCCCTGGAAATTATTTTTTTTTTAATTTTAATAGCAATTAATAGGAAAGATAAATGCACCTGTGGCCATTACTGCCTCCCTGGATCACTGCAGCATCCACCAGGGGGCGGTAGCGCCCACTTTGGGAATCACTGCTTTAGACTATAGTTTTCTTTAATTAAACCTGTGTTTATAAACCCTCTTGTCCATATCATTCACTTGCTAGTTTCTCAGACTCCCTGGCTAGGGGGACCTGTGTTGGCAGTTAGGTCTTCTAACTTCTAAAACTTCTTCTAACTGTTTCCCCAAAAGCTTTAGGATTACAAGAGAGAGAGAAGGAAAGAATCTATTCCAAACATGGAGATAGTCTGTTTAAAGTCAGAGGTAGAGGACAAAATGTGATATATATGGAAAGACTATCAGACCAGTTTGAATGCAATGAGAATGCATGAATGGGCATAATATAAAATAAGATTGAAAAGATAAGTGAGACTCAGATTGCAAAGGTTATTCTCCTTTGCAGAGAAAACTGAAAACAAAATAAAATGAACAGTTCTACCTTCTCTCTCTTGGCAGTTATTTTCATCTTATTGACCCCAAACAAAGGTTATATCCTTTATCTCAGCCTCATTTCGCTACCACTGTAGTAAAAAAAAAAAAGTGTTTATTCTTGTTCTTTTCTCTCCTCACCAACCTCAGCTTTTCTGAAACATTAGCATATCTGACACTTTTTATCTAACCACATTCCATTTTGATATTCAATTCTACTACTGTCTTCTTTTTCTATATACTCGTTTTTCAAATCCAAATTGATTGGTGAGTTTCCTGTGCATCCACAATGTTCTCTTTAGACAAATATCATTTACTTCCTCTTTATTGAAACTGTTTTCATTTGTGTCTTCAGAATTCCAATTTTGAGACTTTCTTCTTTTTCATGGTCTGGCTTCCTCTGAAATATTTTACTCTAAGATATCCTACTTATATTTCCCCCTGAGATCTGATTTCCAACAAGGCAGGGTATATTTCAGACTATTTCTTTCCTTTAACTTCATCTCTGGGATGGAGTGGTCACCTCTCCTTCTACTACCCTCCATGTTTCAAAACATTACCACCCCAGTAATAAGTTTTTTGCTTTGAGAATAATAATATTCAGATTATAATTTCCTCTTATGTATTCTCCTCCCCTTTGAAGGATACAGTTTCTAAGGCAAGTCAGTAAATCATTAACTGCTTTGCTTTTTGGATGGGGAGGGAGAGGAGAGGAAAGGAGAGAAGAGAAAATGAGAGAAGAGGAGAAGAAAGGAGAGAAGAGGAGAGGAAGAGAAGAGGAGAGGACAGGAGAGGAGAGGAAAGGAGAGAAGAGGAGAGGAGAGAGAAAATGGACAGAAACAGAGATCCAAAAGATGTTTAGATAATTTCAATTTCCCATCACTATTATACTCTGTGACAGATGTGAGCTAGTTACCAGATCTCTCAATTTTTTTTCTTTCTTCCCATTGGGACTAAAATATATAGCAATACCAAAATTATACCTCTTTCTTATACCTTTGAATTTCATCCAAATGATCTGTGTTATGCTTTCCCTCCTGTGGTTCCTACATTTCCTCATATTAATATACTTTATTACCAAGCAATTCTTCCCCATATACTGTCTCTTTCTTTCCCTTTTACTTTTTTTAATCTATCCTTTTCATCGCCTTTTATGATACAATACTTTGCCATTATATTCATATACCATAATTTGTTCACCCATTCTCAGATGGACAACTACTTGGTTTCCAGTTTGTACTCTATCAAAAGAAATATATATATATATATATATATATATATATATAAATATTTTAATCTGTATTGCCCTTCCCCCACCTTTTTTTAGTGTTATATCTCAAAAGAAGTTTAGGATTACCTGAGATAGAAAAGAAGACAGAATCCATTTCAAGCATGGAGTTAGTCTATTTAAAGTCAAGGAGGCAAGGTATAAAATGTGATACACATGGAATGACTATCAGATCAGTTTGAATGGAATAGAGAATTCGTGAATGGACATAATATGAAATAAGAGTGAGAAGGTAAGTGGGACCTAGATTGCCAAGACTCAAATCAGGTTTAATGTTTTGTATGTTACCTTACTGGCAATTGAGGACCAGTGAAGACTTCTGAGTAGGTGATAATATGAATAGGTTTCTGTTTTAATCATAGTAATTCTCAATATTGGTCCTGGAACTCCACATACTCAAATGGATAGATACTAAAAGAAAAGTGTTCAGGTTCTCTCACCAATAAACCAGATCTCTTCCTAGCCTCAAAGAATACTATATTGACTAATATTCCAAACTTTCTCAGGAAGTGAAACCCAACAATTAGTATTTTACTATATTCTGCATTTTTCAAGTTGTAAAAGCCTAGAAGCTTTTGCAAGTTTAATCCTATCCAAGTTCCATTATTCTTTTGATTTTATCCAACAAAATCAATTATGTAATAATGCTTTGTGATTATTGGTTTTATAAACCTAATTTTAACCCATTTTATTCAATTCAGTGCTTTTCCAAATTAGATACCAGAGTAAATGAATTAAAATTTGCCGTCTTTCCCTCAGCAAACTCTCAATTAAAATGATGAAGAATAGTGTGAAATATAGATAAGAATCTAGATGAAATTAATAAATAACAAGGTTAACTAAAAGGATGATCTCACAATAATTACTCTCCTGCAAATGAAGAAAATATCTGCATGTACACTGTCTATTTTCTAAGTGATAATTTGCAGAGACAATGCCAACCTGCTTTGGTAGATGGAATCTCCTCATTTAGGAACTGCCAGCAATATTACAATCATAGACTTAGTCCCCGTGAGAGACGAAATTCATTAAGATGGTGGGCTCAGGTCAATGAATCACTAAGAAAGAGTCAGGAAGCCTTTTGATCAAAACAAGTTAAGTTTCACATTCCTAGCTTGAGCCCCATTTCCTGGAAACCACAGTATGACAAAGGATAAACTGATGGGCTGTCCCCACAAATGGTTATAAGATACGCTAATAGAAATGATACTGCTTTCATTTTTGATTGGTTAAAACTCATATGAATAATTAAGGTAACGAGGCATTAAATTGAATCTTCCAATCAGCTACCTCTTGGGACTAGATTGTAACTTTCTAGTAACCATCCAATGGTAAAAGAGGGGAAGAACTGAGTTAAATTAGGGTCTAGGGTAAAAGGAGCCTCTGTCCTCCCTTAATTTGTACTTGTTTGATGGCTGTAACACTTGTAACAATGGCTCCTGAGTACCCATTCTTGCAGGGATAAAATAAAAGAGTCTTTGCCACATTAACTCCAAGTTCAAGATTCTTCTGAGTAGGTGGTCAGTTCTTTTCTGACCTAACTGACATATATGTACTATGACAAATGCATTAGACTTGAAATTAGAAGTTGTTTTCAAATTCCAGTTCTGCTCCTTAGTAGCCATTCGACCTTGTACAAGTTACATGTTTTCTCTTAGCCTCAAAAGCCTCTTCAGTTAAATGGGGATAATAATAATAATGCTTACACTGAATACCTTATAGAGCAGTTGTGATCTGCAATCACCAAATGAGATTATGAATCTAAAGTCTTTGTAACCAAAATAGAAGCTACTTAGGAGAAAGAATACATTTTTCATCTTTGGATGCCCAGGTTCTAGCGTGGCACCTGGTAAATATTGATAGATAGAGAGTTACTTCAGTGTGAGCTACTGTCATCATTTCTACTGCTTTTATCCATTCATTTATTTTTTTATTTACTTTTAATCCATATGCACTGAAATATTCAGCTGCCTTTTTCTGGGTGAAAATGATAGTAGGTGTTCAAAAACTGTGCCAGCAAAACACCATCCATGGCAAATCATTTTTTACATTTCTTTTCATTTGCAAAATGAGGATGTTTGGAAATGCATTCGATATATATATATGGAGAATGACCAAAGAGACATACTAGTCCTAGGTAATGCAGACAAGGAAGCTTTATTGATGCCTTAGTTGTTATTATGCTGTGGTTTACAATGAACCAAGCTGATCAGGAGAACTCAATACTCATATTTATTTGGTCCCTTATTGCGGTCACTATGTGGTTAACCAGGATATGATTCATGATCAGATGTTAACTTTTGCCATAATATGAAATAATATTGGAAAGAGAAGTGGAACCTAGATTGTGAAGTGCTAAGTGAGCCTAGAACCAAGAAGACCTGAGTCAAAAGGTGTCTTAGATACTTACTGGTTATGTGACCCTGAACAAGTCATTTAATATCTGTTTACTCTAGTTTCCTCATTTGTAAAATGATCTGGAAAAGGGAGTATCTTTGCCAAGAAGACCCCACAGGGTGTCACGAATTTTGACATGAATGAAATGACTAAACAACAAATGGTAATAATAGTACCTACTTCACAGGGTTGTTAGGATCAAAGGAGGTTATATTTGTAAGATATTTTCCAAACCTTAAAGAATATATATGTGTTTATTATTATTATTATCAAACAAGTTTAACCAGGTATTAAAATTAATCATATAAGCCTCCAAATCCATTTTTCTACTCAGTTATTTTTAAATAAGTCTGTAGATTTTAGTGAATCACTATATAATGGGGACAATGAAGTAACATGGTATAGTGCAGTGTTGGTGGAGGCTTGGCATGCGTACAGAGCCAGGACTTGGGGAGCTGCTCAGTTCCCCCTCTTCCCAGCACTCAAAGACATTTTTTGCATGTCCCACCCCTCTGTCCAGCTTTCCAGAGTGAGTATTTCCTCCCTCATTTCTCTCCAATAATGCAGAGGCTCAGAGATAGCTTGAATTTGTCCTCTGGGCACTCAAACTAGGAAAAGGTTCATCAATGCTGGTAAAATGAATAGAAAGCCACTCTCAAAAGTGGGACTACCTGGCTTTATAACCTGCCTCCAACACTTAAAAGTTGTGTATTGTTTAGTAATTTATTTAACCACTCAACATCCTAAGCAACTCTCTAAGACAACAGGTTGCAGAACAATTTCCCCTAGTTGAGGCAGGTTCTTCCAAAAAGATGTCACTCTACCAAATAAATCGCAGCACTATTCTATAGTTCTTTTGCTACATCTAGGTCAGATTCACTTCTGTCAACATATGAAGTGACAGAGGCAAAAATGAAAACCAGTTATGATTCCCATGATCTTGAGCTTATTTGTCTAATTCTGTTGTTATTCAGTTATATCTGACTCTTTTTGACCCTTTTTTGGGTTTTCTTGGCAAAGGTACCTGAGTGGTTTGCCATTTCCTTCTGCAACTCATCTGACATACAAGGAAACTGAGGCAAACAGGGTTAAGTGACTTGCCCAGGGTGACACTACTAGTTACTGAGACTAGATTTGAACTTAGGAACATGAGTCTTCCTGATTCCCAGCCCAGTGTCTTATTCATTCCATCCCCAACCTACCATATACTTCCCTTCAAAGACAGAATTAATCTAGATTTCATTTTGTCAGGGTTTTCTTTTACACTACACACTAGCTCTGTGTTTCAACAAGGAGAAATATGCCTTCTGGTGCAGAGTCTGGGGAGGGATGGCAGGGGGGATCTCCTTCATCTGTAAGACTTAGCAAGAATTATTTTTGAAATTGGACTGGCCACATCCCTCTCTGTTTGGTGGGAGTGCCTGTCTATCTTGTTGATTGCTTAA
The DNA here is from genome assembly GCF_016433145.1 of Gracilinanus agilis. NCBI lineage: Eukaryota > Metazoa > Chordata > Mammalia > Didelphimorphia > Didelphidae > Gracilinanus > Gracilinanus agilis. Next base: position 246,279,740 of record NC_058135.1, read on the forward strand.
ATTGCTCACATTTCCCAGAAAAGCTGACATTGATTTTTACAGAATTTGCATGGATAAAAGTGTTATTTGGAGAAGGCAAAGTGTTTGCTATTCCATTAGCCCTTGGTCATACTTTAGAGTGTTCTTGGCAGCAGGGTGTCCTGTTCAAATAAAACTGAACAATTTATTGACACCACTACTTTTTTAGGGTTAGCTTTTGTTTAAGGCATTGAAAGCCAGATTAGCAGCGACTTGATCTGTTTCCTAGGAGTGATATAGGATCTCTACGAGGAATATTTCACTACTTATTAATTCTTTGGTCAAAAACACTGACTATATGTTTGACACTTGGAACGTTCAGTGATGTATTTACAGCTTAAACATGGCAAGTTTCATGCTGAGAACATGTCATTCCCACAGCAAGCACAGTGAGTGTAATGGGAAGAATGTATGACAAGGTGTCAAAAAAAAAATCTAGGTTTAGGTTAGTCATTTGCTTACATTGGGATCTCAGGCAGATGAAGGAAGCTAGCTGAGCTTCAATTACCTCTTCTACCAAATGAGGATAACACCCCCTACTCCATTCGCTGTTGAAAGGGTTGTTTTGAGGAACAAATGAAATATTTGCAAAGTGCTCAGCATGATGCTTGGCACATAGTAGGGGACTAATCAATGCTTATTTCCATCCTTCATATAAATGATTATTACCCATTCCTTTTTTATCTCTTCATTCCCTTTGTTTTTATCTACAATTTCCCTGATATCCTTTCCTTCATTGTGGAAGGACTTTATGTCTCAAAACATCAAAGACGGGACAGCTGGGTGGCTCAATGGATTGAGAGCCAGACCCAGAGTTCTGGGTTCCAATATGATCTGTGTGACCCTGAGCAAGTCACTTAACCTCCACTACCTACCCTTTACTGCTCTTCTGTCTTGGAACTAATATGTACTATTGATCTAAAACAGAAGTTAAGTTTTTTAAATACATCATAGTTGATAATTTAAGAATTTTGTCAATGGATTTGAAATTTTGAGAATTTAAGAATTTTGTCAATGGATTTTGAAGACTGGTTTTGGGAAATCCTTATATAAACTGAGCTGATTTTTTTTTTGGTCAATCACACAGATGGCTCTGAGATTCAGCTCTAATTTCTCTTGTTTCTGTTAAAAAGCACTAACTTTTTTCCTGCCTATGAGATTTTCAATCAATTGAAAACAGTTTTTTCTATTGTGTAGAGTACTTCTGGATCTGTCTTTCTGAAAGCTACCCTACTCCTGGACTAGGGATGATCTAACTCAGCGTTGGTGGAGTATTGGCACATGTGCCCAGCCGGCACTCAGGGAGCTGCTCTGCTCCCCCTCTTCCCAGTACCCAAAGACATTTTTATAAGCCCTGACCCTCTGTCCAGCCGTCCAAAGCAAGTACTTCTTCCCTTTGCTCTCTGGGGTAATGCGGGGGCCTCACAGGCAGCTTGAAGTTGCAGTTTGGATACCAAACTTGAAAAATCTTTGCCAATGCTGCTCTAAGTAATAGGTAGAAAAAGTAGCTTTCTACAGAATTTAATTTCAGGGATGCCAAACAATGTCCCCAATTTAATTTAAAATATATCAGTTCTACATACACACACATACACACACACACACACACACACACACACACACACACACACACACACACACACATATATACATCCTGTGCCTGAAATTTCCATTACTGAAGTTACCAAAAATAATGACAAATATAGCGTTTAACTCTATTTTTGTGTTACAATGAAAGAATTCTATATTAACATAGAACAAGACCCCTATTTTCACCCATGAGAGAGTGGACTCTGAGGGCACAAGACAGTGAACATTAAGATTTTAGGGAATAAGAGAAGAAGAAAGCATGCAAAGAGATTTGTAGCTCATAGAATATTGTGGTGGGATCCCTGAGAAATCACATTGTCCCAGATAGTCCAGTTTCCCATTACTCCCCAGAATCTTGGATTTTAAGGATGCTTTGACTATGAATGAAGGATAAGCCATTTGAGAAATTCAAAATTTTAGGACCACTTCTTCATCATGTTTTGACCTCTTAATTTTACAACCTTATTGCACAGTATTTACAAGCCAGGGAGTTTTGTAACTTGCCTCCAAACATGCTATATATATATGTGTGTGTGTGTGTGTGTGTGTGTGTGTGTGTGTGTGTGTGTGCTGTTTTATGTATCCATAACATCCTTCATCATCTGCTTATCCAAATCCAATCTCCCTTCCAAGTCCAAATCATTTCTTGCTCCTCCTATCTGATCAATCTGATGTTTTCTTGCCCCTCTTACCTACCCCTTTCTTCTCCCTCTTTTAGCACATTTTGTCTAGTCAACTAGATTGAATCATATATTCTTATAATATTAAAATGTTCCATATGTATCTGTCTTGCTTTCCAAATTGTACTGTAGACTCCAAGAAGGCAAGACAAGGCCTCTTTCTTATTTTTTTTGTATTCCCAACAGCGCTAAACAAGGTACAGTTGGTTCCTATACATGTATTGAATAAATGAACAAAATGGAAACACTTAGAAGGCTGACCAAACCAATGAATCAACAAGTTTGTACACACTTGGAGGACACTAGGCAATGAGAAATTGAAAGGGCACTTCAGGTAGTTCAGGGATTATTCAGAGAACTTTTCTTTTTGCTAACAAATTGCTTCAAACCAAATGAGTAAACATTTATTGGGGAATGGCTGGACAAATTATTGTATAAATATAGTATATTATAACTATGGTAGAATAATGACAAAAAGTAGGAATTCAGAGGAATATGGAAAAGCTTGCATGAACTGATAAAAATAATCAGGATCAGAAAAGCCATATAAATAATAATGACAATGTATAGGAAATGATAATTACTTTTTGAAATTATATTGGTCCTGGGCAGCTAGGTGGCACAGTGGATAGAGTATTGGGCCTGAAATCATGAAGACATTGGGTTCAAATCTGGCCTCAGACACTTATTAGCTGTGTGACCTGGGAAGAGTGAATCAAATTTTCTTTGTCTATCAATCAGCAACTTTTAAATTAATCAACCCAAAAAACTTTAATACCCCTAATTAACACTAAAAGAGTTCACAAGTCACTTACTAAAGTGCACTGACCACCTCCTGGGCAGTGCTAAGCAAATTGAAAGACTACAATTGGTTCTCGTAAAGAGGAGGAAGGGACAGGAAGTGATGTGGGGAAAGGACAATAAAAAATCCTGAACTTCCTGTCCAAGGCGCTTTCCTGATGGCTTGGCTTTTGGGGGTGGCTTTGGACTTGACCTTCCCAGCTTGGACCTTGACTTTGGCTCTTGGACTACTTCTTGAAGGACTCCTCCTTTATCTTCTCCTTTGGACTTCATCTTGGGTGAGTGAATAGCTCCTCTTCCTTTCCTGCCTCCTGGAGAGATTAGTTCCAAAGAGGCTTTCCTTTCCTGGAGGAGGCTGAATTGGTGGAACCCTTGCCTTGCATAAGACACCACAGAGTCCTCTGACTGAAGGTTACTGAGCCTTTCTGGGACTGAGCCAGACACTGGAGCAACATTTAGTGTCATAGGCTGGACATTTTCTCTACCATCTTCTTACATTACTCTACTTTCACTCTTTCCGCCTCTTTGTAAATAAAAGCTACTAAAAGTCATTTTGACTTGAGCTATATTTAAAATTGGTGATCACAATATTACTTTAGAATTCTCATATTTAGTCAAACCCTAAATTTAATTTCTTACAGACCTTAGGCAAGTCACTTAACCCTGTTTGCCTTAGTTTCCTCATCTATCAAATGAAGCAGAAAAGAAAATAGCAAACTATTCCAATATATTTGCCAAGAAAATCCAAAGTAAGGTCAAGAAGAGTTGGAGATGACATAAATAATTGAAGAACAATAGTCTTGGAACATAGGTAATAAAACATAACTCCCTCCTCTCAACATAAAGGAGGACAACCAGTACAAAATATCTCATACATTGTCAGACAGCAACTATTAGGTATTTTTGTTCATTTTAACTATTTTTCTTTGCTACAAAGGAGGATTCATTTTCAAGGAGGAGGATGGTGATATTTTTGTAAATAATTGTCCAACTTAAGATAAAAAATATTATCTACATATAGGGAAAGAACTGTTGACTTGAAATGAATATCAAAGCATACTTTTTTAGTTTATTGATGGTTTTATTTTGGGGTTTTGGTTTGTATATGAGCATTCTCTCACAACAACAACCAATATGGAAATCTTTTTTGTATGATCATACATGTATAACTTAGATCAAATTGTTCACCATCTTCAAGAGATGGGAGGGAGGGAATTTGGATCTTATAATTTCAGAAAAGGTACACTGAAAATTGTTACACTGTAATTGGGGAAAATACAATATTAAAAGAAAAGAAAAGACTGTCCAAAAGACAAGAAGTATGAGAGAATATAAGATAGTTATCTCATCTCCATCATAGTTTATTTCCCAAGATCAGGAAAGCTATTATCGAGCTGATCAGAGTTCTTTGGATTCAATAACACAAAACTAGGAAGCTGAGACATCTTCAAGAACCTCAGCCAACTACATTAGTCCAATTGTACAAATTCACATTACATGAAGAAATAATGCTGAGCCATCCTTGTGTCATGTGGTAAAGAGAGGTTTCAAAATGTATATGCAGCTAAATGAGTTTTAGTAAGTATCTTAGCATCATACCTGTCCATATTCATCATCCTATTACTCCAGAATACAAAGCACAAGAATTCTAATGTGAACATGCTTATTGGAAAAGAGAAGAAACACATAAAAATATTTGTGAAAAATGTATTTTCCAAATACAGTAAGCCTTCTTTAATATTAACTCAAAAAGGGTTGCACTATAAACAGGGACAAGTGCTTAACTAGGGCAGCGAGAAAGTGTCTTGGTAATTTGTTGATTTAACTAGCTTCTGCAACATTAAGTTGGATATGAATGCAGCTAAGGGAAATCAGCCAGGGGAGGCTATGCAAGAACTATTAATAGCTTTAAATACTGGCTTAGTGGCTAGAAAATAATTATTTTTTGAGTCTGTTGGTTCACAGATCATTGGTTTTATGGCTTAGTAGCTTATCTGCCTTTGAGCTAGAATGACTTTATATTTTTAATTGTCCATAATATATTTTATGTGAAAATTATCTCTGATCAAAATGACTCTGCTAGTGATCATATATATTCCTACTGAGGGTTCAGGGAAAAAGAAAGAACTGATATAGGTATATAGTAACGTTAAGTATCACAGATTATCTGCTTAGCTAAAGCTGTAGTGGAGTCAGGTCTTTTATGCATGTGTGTGTGTGTGTTTGTATTGAAAGAAAAATAGCCACTTTTTAAGTCAAGTTTTAAAAAGATACTCAATCTCAGGGTTTCTTCCTCTGATCCCTTCACACTTAAATGGGTTTCTTAAGCAGTGCCACAGAACATCTGGCTTTCTCAAGATAGGAGATAATCTGTTTCCCTTTAATTGAGTCTCTAAACTTCCCAAGAAGAGTCAATGGCATGTTAAGCATTCTTGTACCCAAGCAGTAGGATCTGCATGTTGGGTCAATTGCACTTAGTTGCTTAACCAGATTAAAGTTCTTTAAAATTGATAGGGGTTCATTCTATTCTGGCAGCTTCCTTTGATATTAAGCATTCCATTTCCTTAAATTTGTTCCATAGCCATCCAGAGTCTTATATGAATCTGTCCCATTTTTCTTTAAGCTCTAACTTGACTTCTGACCACACAAAAGAATTGTTCCAAATACTGGCAGTTGTAAAAATGTCATTTAGCTCCTCCTATGCAGTGGTAATCTTCTTCACATTAGCCTTGTCATAGCCCTTCCCTAGCATAGGGTGGTTTTGTTTCTCCCTCCCCTACCTACCAACCACCTTATGCATAATACTTTGTTATACTGATGTAACATTGAAAAAGCATGATAGACAAGGCTCTCTGGGGAAATGTATAAGTTCATCCATTACGGCAAGGATTAACAGGCTTTCTGTTCTCATGTGCAGTATATGAAACATGTTAGAGAAAATGAAATTCAAAGCTGCTTTTACTTTGTGCCTCTTAGGAAAGGAAAGAAATAGTCCAATGCTTGGAAAAATCTGCAATTTCATAGAAGTATGTATTTCTCCCACTGGGGTAGATATAAATCGTTCTCTAGCAAAGAGAGCTAATAGGATACCCCATAACCTTCCCCTCCAAAATAAGAAAATTTTAAAAAATTCCATGACACAGTTGGCAGGGGCTTAAACAGAAGGCAGTAGAAGGGAAATACCCAAATACCCCTCAGGGTACCTTAGAATCTTATCAGTGCAGATATAGCTGGGCTTTTTTCTGGGAGAATGAACCAGAGCACATTGAGTTTGTGCTAAACCTCCTAAAAATGAGACTTTCTAAAACAGCTAGATTAATCCTTGAGTTTGGTACACACACACACACACACACACACACACACGCATATAGTAATCATATACAAACCCAAAGGATTGCTAGATTCATAGAACTTGCTTAAACGTGATTCCTTTGATACAGCCTTTAAATTTTTGTGGGATCATATTCACATCCTAAATTTCCATACCTACCTTGTATTCAATATATGTATATATAATATATAATACTATTAGAAGATACAGGTATTATAAACATGTATATAGAAAGAGGGTATACTTGTGTATCCATTTTTCCCCATGTTATAATTTGAGCTTCTTGAAGGCAAGAACCATTTTTATTTTTTCTTTGTATCTTATCATAGCACATAATAAATGTTTAATAAATACACATTGATGGGCTGATTTCTATATAAGTCTGACAGATATCGAACTTCACTTGATCCTTACAATAATCTTTTGTGAGATACAGAGTGCTAGTCTCTTTGTCCCCACTTTACAGAGGAAAAAACTGAGACCCTGAGTAATGAAGTGACCTAGCCAAACTCATTAATTATTAAGGGACAGAGACAGAATTCATTCCAAAGTCTTTTCACTTTCCAAGATGATTGCAGCAAAGCAAAAACACATGTTAATCCGAGATTTGTGTATATGTCTCCTGTCCAACAACCAGTCTAGTGAGTTTTAAAGAGGTTCATCTCCAAGAGATTGTCTATTAGCTGTTTTAAAAAAAAATGTAATTTAAAAAATTAGGGGGCAGCTGGGTAGCTCAGTGGAGTGAGAGCCAGGCCTACAAAAGTCCATCAAAGGTCCCGTGTCTGTGTCAAGGACAGAGATTTTTGCTGTAATGAAACAATCATTTTCTTGGAGTGTTTAAATGTTGAGTCCATGCAGTTATATGTCAGCTCAGAATGAAAAAAAAGTATGATTAGTCATCAGCCATGTGGGGATAACAGAATCATGCTGCATTAGTTTGAGTCTACTCTTGGCATCATCCACATATGTCTTTAGTATAGTCATCCTTTGGGTTTTTCCACTCATGGATCTAGGGAACACTCTGAAACATTAGAACTGACCTCAGCAAAGACTTAAATGTGAAGACTGGAAATTTGTAGCTCCTTCCAGATTGAAATATGATCCGCTCTGGAGACTGCTATTTATTTAAAGGTCAAAGAGGGTCCCACTGTACCTAGTGATGGATAATAGCAATCTATTCCTATAGCATAGAACACTTATAACACTTATAATGTGGGTTAAACTTAAAACTCCAGTAGCTGTATGATAACAAAGTTCAACTTCAAAGCTGGAGAATTCTAACTATGGAACAGACCAGTGTCATCTCCTATAAATGAATCAGGGTTTGAGCGAGGGTCTTTGAATGTGGGTCGAGTATGAGGTCATCTATGTGATGTAATATAAATGGCATTCCAAACAGATATTACATGCTACTGTGTTCCAGAAACTCAAAATCACTGGCTAGGCAAAGACAAAGGTTCAAAAGAGCTGCCTGCCTTCAAGAAGTTTTCATTTTAATAGAGAAGACAGTGAATGTGTATAGGTATAGCTTCTGCAAACTCCCACAGATGCTTAGTAAGTAGAATATCTTACACACATTCATATGGATATATATTCACATACAGACAAGCAAAATAAATACTAAATAAATAATCAGGTTATTTGGGGAAAGAGGGCAGTAGCAACTGGAAATCAGAAAAGTTTTCCTTATATAAAGTTATGTTATATCTATATCTATGTATCTATCTACATAGATAGATAGATAGATAGATAGATAGATAGATAGATAGATAGATAGATAGATAGATAGTATATCTGGAAGGAAATTCAGGGATTCCAACATTTATGGGAAACAAATGTTAACAGCCACAATAATTGAGATTTCTTTAATTCCTTGACGTTTGTAAAGTACTTCCCCTGTATTACTTCATTTAAGACACATAACAATGAAGCGAGATAGGCTTTCTTATCCCCAGATTAGTATTAAGGGATACAAGCTCTAAAAAGTGGATCAATTTGCTGGTCATTAAAGATATGAGGGACAGTGGCAGAATCTAAACCAGGTCATTCAACTTCTAGGTCAAGCATTCTTGCCATTATTCTGCTCTCCTTTCTGGAAGGTGACATCAAAAGTGTGTCCCTTATCTCTGGGTTACAGTGTTTAGCATCATTAATAAGATTAGGGATTTAGAATTCAAAAGATCCTTGAAGGTCATATAGTACCCCTACTTTTACAGAAGAAGAAACTGAGGCCCAGAGGATTTCAAGTGCTTTCTGTAAGACTCCACAGGTACTTAATAAGTAGAATATCTTGGATTTTAATTAGATCCTCTTTCTTCAGATGAAAAATTTCTCCCCTCTACTGCCTTTGGATATCAAAAGTTTCATAGTTTCAAAACTTTCTAAAGTATTATTAGTTATTGATTCATTATTCTATTCAGCAAATATCCACTGATCATTATTGTATGAGACAGGGAAATAAATACAGAGAAAGAGATTTGGTCTTCTTCAGATCTTCCATCAAATATCTCCTGAGATAAATTTCACTTGTTTTTGCCTCAGCTCTACTATATCTACAAGTCAAGAATATTTTCTTCAAGAAGAGAATTGGAAAGTATTGTATCATCTAAGTCCTGAATAATATCACAAAAAGGAAACTGATTATATCTTTTTAAAGCATTTTTATATGTCTTTGGACTTACCTCCCATCATTTTATTGATTAGAATAGCTATATTTTTCATAGTTCATCATTATTACAATATTAGTTACTGTGTACAATTTTTTTCCTGATTCTTTTCACTACACTTTTGAATAGTTTGTATGTCTTCACAGGTTTTTCTGAAATCATTACCTTTGTAATTTCTTATAGCACAATAGTATTCTATAATAACCATGTACAGTAACTTGTTTAGCCATTCCCAAATTTATGGACAATCCCTCAAATTCCAATTCTTTGCCACCACAGAAAGAATTGCTATAAATATTTTTGTACATATGGGTCCTTTTTTATTGACCTTTTTCTGATATAGACCTGGATTGCTGAGTCAAAGAGTAGGAACTATTTTATTGGTCCTTTTTCCATTGTTCCAATTGTTCTCCAGATTTTTTGGATCAGTTCACAGCTCCACCAATGCTGCATTAATGTATATATTTTTCCAGATTCTGTCGCACATTAGTTGTTTTCTTTTTCTATCATGTGAGCCAATCTGATAGATGATCAGTAGTATCTCAGAGCTGTTTTAACTTACATTTCTCTAAGCAATAGTGATTTGGAGGATTTTTATATTTTTATGTATAATTTATATGTAATATAATTTTATATAACATTTTATATCAATAGCTTTGATTTATTCTTCTGAAAAGATTATTATTTGCCCATAGTCTTTGACCATTAATCAACTGGTGAATGGCTTTTATATTTATAAAATTGTCTCAGTTGCCTATATTTTTGAGAAATGAAGCATTTATCAGAGGAACTTTCAGTTTGAAAATTTCTCCAGCTTCATGCTTTTTCTAATTTTGGCTTCATTGATTTTGTTTGTGCAAAACCTTTTAGTTTCATGTAAGCAGAATTATCCATTTTACTTCCCATGATCTTCTTGAGCTCTTGTTTGGTCATAATCCCTCCTATTATCTATCGATCTGACAGATAATTTTTCCATGCTCCTTTAATTTGCTTCCAATAGCTCCCTTTATGTATAAATCAAATATCCATTTTGGCCTTATCTCAATATATAGTGTAAAATGTTGGTCTATGTCTGCCAAAATATTTTAGTTTTCTAAACAATTTTTGTCAAATAATAAGTTTTTTAAAAAAGCTTTTATTTTTGTGTTTATCAGACACTAGATTATTATGGCCATTTACTACTGTGTATTGTGTACTTAATCTATTCTACCATTCTATTTCTCATTCAGTACTAAGTTGTTTTCAATATGACCATCACTGGCTCATCAGGACAGCTGGTGCTACATTGGATTGAGCACTGAGATAGGAGACAGAAAAACTTGAGTTCAAATTCAGCCTCAGAAACTTCCTAGCTATGCATCCTTGGGCAAATCATTTAATCTCTGTTTGTCACTGGAAAGGAAATGACAAACCACTCCACTACTGGGAGGGAATAAAATGAAGAGTTAGACATGATTGAAGCAAATGAACAATGCAGTTTTGCAATCTATTATTGCTTTCATTCACATTTTATTCACTGATTCTCTTGATATTCTTCTTGTTCTTCCAGATTAATTTTGTTTTATTGTTTGTAACTTTATTATTTTATAGTTTGATTGGGATAGCATTGAATAAGTATATTATTTTAGTTAAAATTGTCGTTTTTATTATATTGGCTTAGTCTAGCTACAAGCAATTTATACTTCTCCAATTCTTTTGATCTCTTTTTTTTTAATCAAAACTGTTTTGTAATTATGTTAATGGAGTTCCTGGGTTTGTCTCTGCAGATAGATTCCCAAGTATTTTATATTGTCTGCAGCTATTTTAAATAGAATTTCCTTTAGTATTGGATTATTTAGTTTCCAATTCATTTTTAATCTATGCTTCCAAAGCCCATTATTAAATGCAATTTTATTTCATTTTCATTTTTTCATTCAGTTTTTTCATATTTCATTCACTCAAAAAAAGACGAATTTAGTATTTCTGTTTTCTCTATTTGTTTGTAAGGTTTTGATGTTTTATTACATGGTTGATTTTTCTGAAAGTACCATATACAACTGAGAAAAATATATATTCCTTTTACTTCTCCTTTCATTTTCTCCAGAGGACTTTCGTATCTAACTTTTTTCCAATTTAGTTTTTCTCCTTAAATTTCTTTTTTCTTTATTTTATAATTAGGTATATCTAGGTCTAAAAAGAGTCACACTGAGGTCCCCCACTAGTATAGTTTACTGTCTATTTCCTCTTGTAATTCATTTAACTTTTCCTTTAAGAATTTGGATGTCATGTTGTTTGATGCATATATACTTCTTGTTGATATTGCTTCATTGTCTATGATAGCTTTTAGTAAGATATAGTTTCCCCAGTTATCTCTTTTAATTAGGTCTAATTTTGCTTTTGCTTCATTCGAGATCATGATTGCTACCCCTGCTTTTTTATTATAGCTAAAATATAATGGATTCTGCTCCAGTCCCTTATTTTCACTTTGTATGTTTTTTGCAAACAACATTTCCAGATTCTGATTTCTAATCTATTCTGCTATTTGCTTTCATTTTATATGGGGATTTATCCCATTCAGATTCACACTTATGATGACTAAATGTGTATTTTCCCCCATTGTTTCATTCTTAAGAATTTCCCATTCTTCCATATCTTTTTTTCAGATAACTGATTAGCTTTAGAACAACTATAGATCACAACCCTTGAACTCAATCTATACACTAGCTTTAGTCTTCCCCCAAAACAAGGATTATTGGCTTGTACCATCATCACTGGAATTCTCTTACTTACTACCTGCAGTAAGTGCAATGAATAGAAAGCTTGGCCTAGATTCAAAAAGGGTCAAGTTTAAATTTGGCTTCTGACACTCATTTGTTGGGTGACCCTTGGCAGCTCACTTATCGTTTGTCTGCCTCAGTTTCTTTAATTTTAAAAAAGAGGTAATAATAGCACCCACCTCACAGAGCTGTTGTGAGGGATATATAAAATTATATTTGTAAAGCATATAATACAGTGGCAGCTATGTAAATGTCATTTGTTATCATCATTATTATTATTGTTTTATTACTGTGTGACCTCAGGCAAGTCAAGATGAACTTTTAGATCTTGTCCAATTCTACATCTGAGATTCTGAGCCTTTCTCATTCTTACTTTTCCATCTTGTTCAAGCCATTCTTCATAAAGGGAATGACTTCTCTCTTTTCCATCTTAGAAGCATCCTAAAGCAAATGAGATCTTAAGTTCTGAAAGCCTAGGCCAGTAGAGGTAAGTTAAGGCTTTGTGATACAGCAAAAAATAATTAATTCAAAGCCACAAGAACTGTGTTGAATCTTGGCCCTCCCATCTTTTTAAACCATCAGGAAATTCCTTCATTTTTTCTACTCGATTTTCCTTATATATAAAATGAGAATATTGGATTAAAACTGTGCCATCAAACTCAAAAAAGAAAGACAGCCACTAAACCATACATAAGGATTCTTGTAGGCTATATACTGATTTAGATAACCACAAATTAATATTGTCTATGTTTTATGTCATTTATATTTATATTGCTAAATATTTCCAAATTATAGTTTAATCTGTTTCAGGTAGTATTTGGGAAAGTTGGATCATGTATTTGTCATCTTTGCTCTAGAGGATCTCTAAGGTGACTTCCAGTTTAAAGTGTGTGATGTTTTTTTGTTTTGGTTTTACCTATAGTTGGTCCTCTGACATTACCACCATTCTAGTACTGGCTGTCCGGACCACTTACCTTGATTATTAAAATAGTCTGCCATTGAGTCTGCCTGCCTCAGATTTCTCCCCACTCCAATCCATCCTCCATTTAGCCACTCTGTGATTTTCTTATATTGTAGGTTGGACCATGTTATCCCCTTACTCAGTAAATTCCAGTTACTTCTTATCATCTGTGGGAGCAAATACAAAATACTCTGTATGGCATTCAAAAGGTTTCCTAATCTGGTCCCTTCCTACTTTCCAGACTTCTTATACCTTACTCCCTGACACATTTTATTCTGTCCAGTGTCAAAGGCTTCCTGGATAGTGCCTAAACAAGTACATCTTACTACATCTGCCATTTATAGGGATTTTTTCTGACTGTCCCCTATAATGGGAACATTTTCTTTCTTCTTCTCCTAATCCTAGGTTCCTTTAATTCCCAACCTGCTAAAGAAAGCCTTTTCAAACTCTCTTAATTCCAATCCCTTCCCTCAGTTAATTCTTTCATTTTTATTCTATATATACTTTTTTGGTTATATTTGTTTCCATATGCTTTCCCTCCATTAAATTATAAGCTCCTTCAGGGCAAAGACTGTCTTTGTCTCTTTTTTTGTATCCCCTACACTTGGGACAGTGCCTGGCAAATGGTACCTACTCAATAAATGCTTAATGATTGATTAATTACTTGATTATTTTCTATAACATAATTTGTTCAAAATACAGAACTTGAACCCAGGTCTTCCCAACTCCAAAGTCAATCATCTAGCCACTTCCTCATACTTCTTTTCTTGATTTAATTAGGAAAAAATGTATCTTTTTTTCTAGGATAAGATAAAACAAAGTTGCTGAAGCTAGAATAATATTTTAAAGAAAGGAAGGGGGAAATCAAGGAAAATCATGATGAGTAGTCACAATATACTCCTAGAAATAGGAAATCAATCCATCTGCTCTAATTTTTGAAGCTGGGAGTCACAACTGAGGGCTTGAGGAATGAGGAAAAGGATTTGGAATAATTGATATGGAGAATCACATAGGGAGTCAATATAGGTACAATAAGAGGGTTCTTTATTAGCTACAAATACCCAGCTGAGGTTATGCACCATAAATTTCTAATAAGTGAAGTCAACTAATTTGACACTTTTTCAGTGATGCCCTATAGCCTGAAATCAAAAAAGAAGAAATTGGATCTTGTCACTTGCCCCCGAATGAATTTTCAGAGCATGAGAATGATGGAGAATGAGGGTAAGTGAGCCAAGGGATTCTAGGTTAGTAGCTACTAAAACATTAAAGAGGTCATAAAAAAGGGTGAAGGTGTTACCAAAATCATCAAATTGGGGCAAATGATCTATGAAGCAGAAAGACAGCAGCTGTTGCCAACCATCCTAATGAGGACACAAGCCTCTCTCTACCTGCTAAGAGACAGTTTTTAAGTGCAGACCTAGATCAAATTTTTGTGTTCGTGTTTCTAAACCTACCATTGCACTGAAGTGAGAATAAGGGAACCAGATGAGATCTCTTTAGCACAGAATTATATAGCTCTGTGGAGCTAAGTTACCTGGGTGATGTCCCAGTGTCTTTGAATTCTCCTGTATTCTATTGAATAGCAGTCTTGTGCCATAAAATGCACTGTAGGTTGCTGAATATCTTAAAAATAGCAACTGAAGGGTTTTGCCGTGTCAATATTGTGCTCAAAAGATATATTTGTATCACATATTTGTCTATAATGACTTCTGAGAAGTCCCAGTTTCCATCATATATGAATGATGAAATGGAATATCTCTGGGAGTCTAGACATGTACCAATTATACATATTTCAGAGGTCAGGGGATCATGACAAGAGGAAGGATACACAGGCAATTATAATAAGAGTACCAGTGATTTACTGAGAAAATAAGCATGGACTAAAAAGTCACAGTATGAGTGAAGAGTAGATTTATTAATATTAATAATGATAGAAGAGATGCAAGGATAGAAAGTTGTGATCAAAGAGAAGAGTTTTTGAGATCAGCAAATTCTGCATCTAAGTTTTATATGAAGATAATGTAAAGCTGAATTCTTCTTTGAGTATCAGTTGGACAAGATAGCCAATGAGGACCCTTCTAAAACTGAGATTCTGTTAAAGCTTGAAAATGGTACATTCCAAGAGAAACTAAGTACAACCAAGCCAGAGTATGGCTTACTTGAGGTTATGGAAGTTGAAAAGCCTAAAGAATTATGGAGTAAAGTCATTAAACAGATCACTGGTAAGAATATTAAGACCCATCTAAGAGAGGAGATGTACAATGAGCTAGATGCTAGTCACTGAGAAAGCTAGCTAGACGCAACAGGGACTGAGAGTAATATGAAACTGGGCTCAAAAGGCCATAAATCTATACATACCCTTTCACCCAGCAATAACACTATTGGGGTTGTGTATCCCAAAGAGATCAGAGACAAGGGAAAAAGATCCATTTATATCAAAATATTTTAGCAGCTCTTTTTTAAATGGCAAAGAATTGGAAACTGAGGGGTTTTCTATTACTTGGAAAATGGATAGACAACTTGTGGTCGTAAAAGATGACAAACTGGAAGAGTTCTGCAAAACCTGCAAAGACTTATATGAATTGATTCAGAGTGAAGTAAGCAGAACCAGAAGAACAATGTATACAGTAACAGAAATATTCTACAACGATCATTTGTGATGGTCTAAACCATTACCAGCAAAGCAAGTCTCTAAGATAACCACAAGGGATTCATGATGAAAATGCTATCTCTAACCAAAGAAGGAATTGTTGGAGTGTGAATAGAGATCAAAGCAAGCCACCTTCCGCTTCATTTCCTTCATGAGTTTTTTATTGTATGTGTGATATATGTCTTCTACTATGATGAATATGAAAATAAGTATTGCATGAAAAGTACTGGTATAAGCCATATCAGACTATTTATTTACTACCTGTGGGGGAGATGGCTAGGGAGGGAGGGAGCATGCCAGAATCCTAAAATGTCAGAAAACAATTTTCAAAAATCATTTCTAGGGGATAGCTAGGTGGCTCAGTGGATCGAGAGCCAGGCCCAGAGTCAGGGGGTCCCCAATTCAAATCTGACCTCAGATACTTCCTAGCTGTGTGACCCTGAGCAAGTCACTTAATCCCCATTGCCTAGCCTTTACCACTCTTTTGAAGCCAATCCACAGTATTGATTCTAAGATGGAAGGTAAGGGTTTAAAATTTTGTTTCTATATGAAAAAAAATATAAATAAAATTTTTAAAAATCAAACATCAGTGCTTACTATATTATCATCTGTTGCCACTCATTACATTGACATTTTGTTGTTTTCAGTGCCCGTTCATAGTAATTACCCCTAGTTGTTCTGTTTTACCTGATTTCATTTGTTTCATCTATAGACTTTAACTAGAAAAAGACTCTTGTTTGTCACAGGATGGGCTTAATCATAAGAAAAATGAAGCTATTCTCCTCAGCTGATGCATGTGAGAGATGCCATCTACATTCAAACCACAGAGAATAAAAGCAATGTTGCTGGGTTTTTTTTTTCCTCAATAACCTGTCAGGGAGTCAAAAAGCTTCAACACAAACCATAAAATAAATCGGTGCAAGCTTGATGCAACACATTGGCTAACGGGTGGAGTGGGGGTGGGAGGAAAGAGGAAGGACTCTGGCTGTTACTACTCTAGTAAAATGTCAAGCTTAGGCTTTTGATTTCTGTCCACTCCCCCTCAGGGCTCTGTCACTTGAGAGAGATATAAAGAAAATAGATCTGTGACGGGGGAAAAACTATTTGGCATTTTGTTAAGAAAACCTAAAGACATTAGGGAACTGGGGCTACTTCCCCAATCTGTCCCAATCCCTCATTTAGAAACCACTGGCAATTCCTAAATTTAATTTATGTTGTGTTTGGCCTCCATGTAACATTTCCCTGTGATCTTAATGGGCCTAATCTTCTGTCAGGATGGGACCTTCAATCCTGGACTCCGTAAAGCAGCTAAAATGAACCCTTTTACAGTTACCAGCAAGAATTATACATGATCGGCCTTATCTATAATTAACAAAGTAGCAGCATGGATTAAATAGAATACTGGCTTCTTATTTATTAGATTAGCATTTCATGTCTGCATGGAATAAATTGACGCAAGTATGCCTGAAGGAAAGACGATTTAAACCAGTTCTTCTCCTCTCACGTTTCCAGACTTGGATTCTCTACCGTGTCTTAGAGTTTACTGGACTCGAGGGGGATCGTGCTGAAAATCCATTAAAAAAAAATTTGAATTCACATCAAGATCAAAACCAGTTACAAAGCAGATGTTTGCATGTTGGACGGTGGATGGTAACTAGACACAGTCTCCACGCCTTCCTTTCCCAAGCAGTTTACAGTAATTATAGCTGATATTTATATCGTCCTTTTAAGATCTGTGGTGTAATGTTATTTTATTTGAACCTCAAAACAACCAAAGGAGTCAAATGCTACAGAAATTATTATCGCCTTTTTCCAGGTGAAGATAAGATCGACTCCAAGAGATTAAGGGTCTTCCTCAGGACCCCACAGCTAGTATGAGTCTTCCTAATTCCAAGTCAAGTGTGCATTTCATTCCTCCATAAATGGGTTGCATTTGATGGGAAAAATTAAAAAAAAATAAGGAAACATATTGTATCTCCTAATGCACCTCTTAAATTTTCTGTCTGTTGGCTACATCCATATCCCGGGCAATCAAAGAATGATTATCTTAATCAACAACTCACGAGCCACTGTCCAAATGACTTGCCCTAACCAAACCAAGGTAAAATATGTGACTTCTTATAAAAGCAGAGTGTATTTATTTAAATGAAATGCAAAACAAATAACAAGATAAGAAATCATGGAGCAAGACCTTTCCCCATCCATTGCACAACAATGTGACTTCTCATACACCTAGGAAATGGAAGATCTAAATTCTCTCCCCCAAACCCATTAAAGAGAAAACACACACTTCCCAGCTGTGTGACCCTGGGCAAGTCACTTGACCCCCATTGCCCACCCTTACCAATCTTCCACCTATGAGACAATACACCGAAGTACAAGGGTTTAAAAAAAGAGAGAGAGAGAGAAAACACAGTACCACTCACACAGATGGTGAGTATCCATAAACAACTCCATCAAATGACTCAAGTCACCACCACTCCTTGCCATGGACTTAGAGCTCTGCATTGAAAGGTTGTGTGCAGAATGAGTATTAAAGACTTTCCCCATGGGAAAATACTGAAGTTCCATTAAATGGAAGATGTTACTCCTTAGCATGGGAATGCAGAAAACCCAGTCTTGAAAATGTTGAGATCAAAGGTGTCAAATGGGCAGCACGTAGGCTCATCCCATGATACTCTTTAGTGTACGTGAGCCAGATGAAAATGTAATTGAGATATATTTAACAAAATAAATAAAAAAGACAATACAACAATATCTTATTTTGTGGTTTTCTAAGTTGATAAGCCATGTACAGATCCACATTCATTTCAGTTTGATGTATTAGTGCAGACTTTAGAGAGCCTTCTTGCTTCTTCTTCAGGAATATAATAGGGGAAGGGGAAGTCTTTTGTTGCCCCTTCTTACAGGGATCCTTAACTGTGACATGGTCCGGAAGGGACTCAAATTTTCTCCTCTTTTTTATTCCCTTTTGGCTTTGCATCACTGAACTCCAGCTTATGTCATCATATGAAAACCTCTGATATTTTTTAAAACTAGCATAAAAAAAAACAAAAAGTTTCCCAATAAGTGCCCACACTAGAACATCATTTTAAATGCTGAATACATGTTGTAGTGTTCAAAGAGAGCCCTGATCACACCTTGTTTATAAGCATATACAAAAAATACATGCTGAAGCAATGTGGGTTAAAGGAAAAAAGCAATAAGCCCTGAATTGAGGGGTTTATACAAGATCATTGGTCTTCCTTGCTATTTAGTGAATCATGTATTACCTGTACAGACACACTAGTAAGATTAGAGACTACTTGGGCACAAAACTTTCATTTATGACTCTAACTCTATTGATATGAAATATTTTAATTCACTTTCCTGTCTTGGCACCATGAAAAGATTCTGGATCATAATTGCTGAAAAAGGGGACCCCTCAGGACAAAAGGTAGTAAGTAATAGTTGCTCATTAATATGGTTGGCTTTAAGGCTCATTACCCATCCTGCCAGAATGAATGCTAGTAAATGATAAGAAACCACTAAGAAATAGTAGGGACTTTTGACTTTTCCTTATATCTAGGAGAAACCCAACTTTTTCTATAGACTGTGGCATTCCTTAAGGTTTTCCCTACTTCTTGATCTTGCTTTCCACTTTCCACCATTTTAATTGATTGGGGATACAAGTTGTTAACTGCTGCTCCCCATTCCCAAGTATTGTTTTGGAATTTTTGAGAATTATTTGAAGAGAAGAAGAAAAGGAATTAAGGCACAGGTTGGCCTGATATTCAAAAGGAATTGATTCCTTTGGGAGGAAGGAGAATGACATAATGTCTGAAGTTGGAAAAGAGTAGAGAAGCAAGAAAGAGAAAGGAAATGGTTTTTTGGGGGGTTGTCACACTTATCTAGCATTATGATATAGAATTCAAGGCCCAGATATCAGTCTAAAAATTAGTCATATAGAACAGTTTAGGCAGGGCATACTTAGTCCTGCAACAGAGCTTTCCAAATTTGGAGTTCTCAAGATTTGCCATGGGCCAATTGGCAAATATAGAGGGACTGAAAAAGTTTTCTATTAGAGACTTGGATCTTAAACTATGTTCCATCTCCATTGCTTATTTGTGCAACAGGAGAGGCAGCATATAGTATATTGGAGAGGGCACTGAGCTTGGAATTCAAATAATCTATGTTCAAATCACACCTCAGGCACTTACTAGCAGTGTTACCCTTAGCAATTGACTTCTCTGTGCCAATTACCCTGTCTGTAAAATGGAAGGATAAGTTTCATTTAGCATCCTCTTAGGTCCCTTTAGCTCCTAAACTCTGATCTGAAGTAGTTTAACATTTCTGTGGCTCAATTATACCTTCTAAAACAGCAATCTCAAACACATTGCCTTAGGGCCCCATATAACCCTCAACACTCCTTGAGTAGATAGCCCAAAGCAGATTAAATCATAATTGGGAAATCTTTTTTAAAAATAAATTCAATTACAATAACACATAGATAAAGTTAATATGTGGTTTTCTAAGTCAATATATGGCCCACATGGATCCTTATGTATATTTAAGTGGTCCTTGTTCCTAGAAAATGAAGATAAGGACAAATCCAGTGTCAAGATAATGGATATAAAAGACTATATTCATGTAATTTAAAGGCATTTGTGTTCATATTAATGTGGCTACTCTTTCCACCAACCCATTTCTGCTTTTTCATCTTGTGCTATTTAGGTTCATCTTTCTGTGATTTACCCAACATGCTGAAAGTCTTGTATTATTCTTTGAATATTTCATAGATACTCATGAAGCCTCAGGCTATTCAACACATCATTTCCCCTCATTCCTATCCATTATGAGCCCATTTCCTTTTCCAGTGAGATATATTTGCTACTGATATTTTGTCTTTCCTATCATCTAAAAGACTATCTTGTGTCCTACTTTGTCCATCAAGCTTTGCCTGACTGCATTAGCCTACATTTTTGTTGTTGTTGTTGTTCTGTAGTGCCTGACTCTTTGTGGCCCCATTAGGGGTTTTCTTGGCAAAGGTTCTAGAGCAGATTGCCACTGTCTTCTGATGCCCAGTTTCCAGAGGAAACTGAGGCAAATAGAATTAAGTAATTTACCCAGGATCATACAGCTATTAAGTGTCTGAGGCTCTAGAGCTCTATCCACAGCATTACTAATTTACCTCCCCCCTCAACTCTCACTGATAATAGTAACTCACTTCTAAGATTCCTTACGGTCCATAAAGCACTCTGCTCACAACAAAGCTATAAATTAGACAATAGAGATATTATTATTCCCATTTATCAGGTGGGTAAACTGAGGTTTAGTATAATCTAGGAAATTGTGCAAAATCTCGACTATTTTCAGACTGAGAAATTCAAACCAGGTTTTCTACCTATAAATACATCCATCTTTCCCTACCTTGAATTTCTGGCATAGTATTGGAAAACCAATTAGATTAGGATTCTTTTTTTTTTTTTTTTTTTGCATCTATGGATCCTTTTCAAAGACTGGTGAAACCAAAGGTGTCCCTTCTTGTAATAATGCTTTAAATGCCTAAAATAAGACACATAGAACTGAAATCACCTGAAATCTCATCACCACAAAGAACAACTCAGGTTTTTATACTCTATGCTGTCTCAACTTATTCTCAGTTGCCTCTCCCCTTTGAATGGAGGGCTGGAGGGTAACCTATCTCTCTAGAGGGCTCCTAACCTTTATCTCCATTGTCCATCACTTGCTCTGTTTAGCTTTACTCCACAAACCAATATTGTCCCCTTTTACCTCCTCACCTTTTCAGATTTCTTTTGTGTTTTATCTTCCCTCATTGAATTACAAACTCCTTGGGGGCAGGGAATTCTCTTTTTCTTATTTGCATCCCTGGCACTTAACACAGTGCCTGGCACATAGTAGGTGCTCAATATTTGTTGAATTGTTAAGATTCCAGAGAAAACAATTTTATTTCAACACAGTTGTGGTTTTTTAACAAGTTCCCAGCCTCAAGATTAAAAACTTCTAGCTTAGCATATACTAATAAAAGTCCACATACATGTATTAATTCACCATTTAGACCTTGATGATACATCTGTTATTCTTACTGTTTCATGTATATAGACCTGAGTCTTGTCTCCCTAGTTAGATTTTAAATGTCTGTAAAGACACTGTGAGCTAGAAGAAAATATACTGGAAGTCAGAAAGAACCTGAGCCCGATTCCTTCTACCTCTACTTTTTACTACCTGTGTGACCTTGGATAAGTAACTCAAAGTCTTTCCAATCTATATCTGATTCTTAAAATGAAAAGAGATGTGGAACTACAGATTTAGAAATGTAAAGAACTTTAAACATTAACTAGTCTGAAACCCTTTTTTAATGCAGAAATTGAAACTTTATGACACTAAAGACCAAGGAAATGGCAAACCACTCCATTTTGCTTCCCAAGAAAACCACAGATGAGATCACAAAGTATCAGAAACAAATGAAATGATAAACAACAAAAAATCAAGTCACACATTGTCCCTCTCATCATTAAATAAACTCCAGTGGTTTCTTATTTCTAGTATCAAATTTAAAATAGAATATAAAACCCTTCATTATTTAGCACCTTCCTATCTTTCTTTCTCCTGGGAGTGTGCTAGGGCTAGCTCATCCCAGGATCTTAGTACTATTTCTTAAATTTTCACTGTGGTCATTTAGACTCAAGAATAGGCAAATATAGGGGCATCAAGTTGGCTCAGTGGATAGAGATAAAGGAGCTAATGGGTTCAAATCTGCCCTCAGATACTTCCCATCTGTGTGACCCTGGGCAAGTCACTTTCCTCCTATTGCCTATCCCTTATGACTATTCTGCCTTAGAACCAATACACAGTTTTGATTGTAAGCTGGAAGGTAAGAGTTTTGTCATTTTAAAAATGGAGAAAAACCACAAATCAGGGCTTAATTTTTTTTGGTTGATAATTATTAGAATTTTAAAAGTCTAATGTTTATGTTAATAATGCTGATTAAACTTAAAGTATATCTTGCATACATTTTCCCCTTTCAGAGAGCCAGTTGTTAAACACTTACCATCCAACTCCTCCTTCCCTCCTTGTACTACCTGACCTAATGCTTCCCTACTGTTTCTTTCATCAGACATTCCATTTCCTAATTCCATGAATTTTCACTGGATGTCTTTTATGACTGTAATTTTTTCCCTCTGAATCTCTCCCTCTAGCCTTGCTACAAGTTTCAACTAAAATTTCACCTGCAAAAATTTCCTGGTCCTCCTTCAGTCTAGTGCCATCCCTCTGAAATTCCACCAATGAATCCTTGGCTGAATGGTGCAATTGGATAGATAGAACAGCCTTAGCCGCTGACTAGCTGTGTGACCCTAGGGAAGTCACTTAACCCTGCATACATCAGTTTCCTCATCTGTAAAAGGAGCTGAAGAAAGAAATGGCAAACCACTCCATTATCTTTGCTACAAACAACCTCCAACGGGATCAGGAAAGACAGACAGGATTGAAGAACAATCTTCTCTCTATATTAGTTGAATATAACTATTTGTTCCTTGTCTCCCCCACAACCACTTAGTTTGTGATCTCGTTTTGAAGGCAAAATCTGTCTTCCATCTTTCTCGGTATCATAAGTACTTAGCCCAGTCCCTAGCCCATAGTAGACCTTAATAAATTTGTCTTTATTGGTTTTGCTTTGTCCATGGTCACAAAAGAAGTAGCGATGGCACTCGGCTGTGAACTCGAGTCCTCTCTGTCCCTAGACTCAGAGCCCTTCCCACCCCACCTCTGAGGACCCTTCCAGCTCTAACGGTTCAATGGATCCATCCTGCCAATACGGTGCCCCGGAGAGCATTGCTCAGCAAATACTGACTGATTAGCCCTGAACGGCTGAAGACAGGCAAAAGGAAAAGAAATCGAGGTGAGAGAAAACTGGAAGCCACAGGGAGAAAAGGCAAGGGCCGTGGGAATCAGTCAATCTTCCCCATTTTCTCCTCTCCTGTCTCTCCCTGTTAATTTCATTAACTCACACTCAAGCAAATGGATGGGGAGGAAAGTCAGAAAGCGGCTCGCTTCTTCCTGCTCTCCATGTTCACGAGAGCCCTTCCTCCCCCCATTGAGCCACCCTGGGGCCCAGACATTTTCCCGAGTTGTCAACAGTTTGTTAAATTGGTCCCAATCAGACCAGAGCTGAATTTCACACTGGCACTCTCGCCTGGGGGGAGAGCAAAACCATGTGGCTGACAAGGCACCAGAAGCAGAGGCAGCAGCAGCTGCATAGTCTCTGTCTCCGAGTAGCTCATTACTAGGAGCGGTGCCTACCTGGCTCCGTGGGAACCATACTGTTCTGGGGACTCAGTCACTTCTCTGGGAAATTGGGAGCGAAAGGAAGAGACCCGAGAGCCTTGGGGAGAGTCGTCCCAGCGTCTGATGAACCTCTCAGGCAGTAGATATGAAAAGCAGAGTAATTGCTAGTATTGAGAGGGGATTTTGTGGATGGGGAAGGAGAGGGGTGTCTTTTCACACAACAGCAGGTCTCTGTTCTTTCCTTTTTAATGAAGAGGCAACCCATCAGTCCTAGAAATTTCCAGTACATCCATCTATCTGAACTGCAGCCACGTGCCTTTGCTCTCTGCATCCACCCTGTCAATCTTTAAGGCCTTTTGATATGTGCGTGTGTGTATGTGTGTGTGTGTGTGTGTGCGCGCGCGCTCGTGCGCTGGGGGCTCAGCTGGATGAAGTCTGATCCTAATGATGCTAAGACATCTGATTTTTCAGGACCTTTAAGGACAAGTTACTCTGCTTCTGTCGCTAAATGTACCCCGAGCCCCAGGTAGTCATTTCCCAAATGTAATCCTCCCCCCTTGTCGGAAGAAAAATTTAAGAATTGACTTAGTGTGACCTGTTGCCATTTTGTGCAGAAAACACTAAGAGGCTACCATCTGGTAACAGAGTACGGAATCATGGGAAATGAACTGTGTTTAAATTCTGGCCCTGCCATTTAATATGTAGGCAATCTTGGATAAGTCTGTCTTAATTTTAATCTCTCTGGAATTTAAATGATAAGGCTGGAATTAGACTTTGATAGTCTCTTCCAGTTTTTAAACTTTTATCTTATATAGTCCATTCTACCTTCCATTGGGGCATTGATGCTTTCCAGACTCCTGTTCACTATTGTCTCAACCTTCACATCCCTTCTTCATCAGTTCCCAGCCCTTGTCTGTCCCAGGATGGATATCCCATCATCTCTTACTGTGGATACAACTTACAATACCAAGTATAGGTCTCTCCCAAGAGCATCAAGTGAGAAACTTTTCTTGTCCTCTTCCCCTACAGCCAGCTTGTTTTGAGAAGCAGAGTTCTAGATTGAATGACTACAGGTGTTATTCTATTAACCCAAACTACATAAAAGCATAGATTCTTTGAGAAAAAAAAATATGTCCTGAACTGCAGACCGTTGACTCACTCTTAAAATAAAGCTTATTCCTAAACTGAAGAGCTGACTTTACACTAAACTTAAAAAGAACAATGGAAACACCTTCCTTTTCTGCACAAACTTCAATTCAGTTGTCTCACTTAGCAACAATAACTCAATTTCTTCAATATAAACAATTATAGTTTATTTGTTTGTTTATTTTTCTCAAAACTGTTAATTCATAGGATTTGGCATTTCCATTTAAGAAACTCACTCTACAAATCCAGATAGGCGATTGCTATGCAACATAAATTCTTAAAGAGCTACCCATTAGCATTAAAAATGTAAATGTCTTGTCCAGGGTCATCCAGCTAATACAGAGAGGTGGACCATGAACACAGGTTTTCCTGGTTCTAAGGTCAGCTCACTAACTGTTAATAGCATATTGCCTATTAACTTTAATTATGATATTCAATTCTCAGTCTGGCCTGTAGTATATCCAAGTATAAAGTCAATTAAAAATAAATACGTTAATACCATCATAGAATAAGAAATTGAAGAAAACATCAAAGAACTCCCTAAGAAAAAGGTCTTAGGGCCTGATAGATTTACAAGTGAATTCTACCAGACATTCAAAGAACAACTAACTCCAGTACCACATAAACTATTTAGAAAAATAGGGGAAGAGGGAATTCTTCAAAACTCTTTTTATGACACAAATATGATATTAATACTTAAATTAGGAAAAGCTAAAACAGAGAAAGAAAAATATAGACAAGACTCCCTAATGAATATTTATGCAAAACATTCAAATAAAAAATAGCAAGGAAATTACAACATTATATCACAAGAATCCTACACCACAATCAAGTAGGTTTATACATATTAGGAAAACCATTAACATAATTGACTATCGGAATTACAAAACCAACAGAAACCAGATTATGACGCAGAAAAAGGATTTGACAAAATATAGCACCCATTCCTTATTTTAAACAAAAAGTTAGAAAACATTGAAATGAATGGAACCTTCTTCAAAGTGATAAATGGCACTTATATAAAACCATCAGCAAGCATTGTCTGTAATGGAGATAAACTAAAACCCTTCCCAGTAAGGTCAGGATTAAAACAAGGATGCCCATTATCACCACTATTATTTAATATTGCATTAGAAATGCTTGCTATAACAATGAAAGATGAAAAACACATTGAAGGAATTAGAATAGATAATGAAGAAAGAAGGTTATCACACTTTGCAAATAATATGATGGTATAGAGAGAGAATACTAGAAAATCAACCAAAAAACTAATAGAGAAAATGATAAGCCTACCTAATTTACCTATTCAGTGTCATGCCAACCTAACCAAAAATTATTTTATAGAACTAGAAAAAAATAAGAGCAAAGTTCATCTGGAAGAACAAAAGATTGAGAATATTGTGAAGATTAAAATTAATATGCAAAATGCTAAATATATTTATAAAAATTTTATTAATAATAAACTAACAAAAGAGACTAACTAAAAGGTGCTAACCAGATAACTCCCAGGAAATAGAAAGAGGGAGGAGTTACATCCAAGTATAAAACAATAATGTGACCACACAAATGTGGAGGTGCAGGAGAGATTAAAGGGAATTTTGGGAAAACTAAGGGACTTATGGGGATGAAGTCCAAGGTTCAAAATTTCCTTTTATACAATATCAAAGTAATTAGTGAAAAAAATAAGAAAGGAAGGAGATCTAGTTTTACCAGATATTAAACTATATTTTAAATTGTGGTAATCATCAAAACACTTTTGTTCTAGCTAAGAAATAGAGTGATGGATCAATAGAATAGATTAGGTAAGCAACACATGGCAGTTAATTTCCTAGTAACTCAGTATTTGATAAACCCAAAGATCTATGCTTTTGGGCAAAGGACTCACTGTTTGACAAAAACTTCTGGGAAAACTGAAAAACAGAATAGCAGAGGTTGGGCATGGACTAACATCTCACACCACACAACAGGATAAAGACAAAATGGATACTTGATCTAGAAATAAAGTGACGCCATAAACAAATTAGAGAAATATGAAAAAGTTTACTTGTCAGACTTATGGATAACGGAAGAATTTATGAGCAAAAAATATATAGAGGACATTATGAAAATGAAACATATAATTTTGATGATAGTAAACTTAAAATGTTTTCTACAAATAAAACCAATGTAACAAAGATTAGAAGGGAAACAGCAAGTTTGTGGGAAATAATCTTATAGCAAATATTTCTGACAAAAGTCTTTTTTTCTCAAATATTTAGAGAACTGATCAAATTTATAAGAATAGAAAGCACTCCCCAAATGAAAAATGTTCAAAGATTATGAACAGGCAGATCTTAGAGAAGGAAATTAAAACTCCATAGTCACATAAAAAAATACTTCAAATCACTATTGATTAGATAAATGCAAACTAAAACAGCTTGGAGATATCACCTCAGGCCTTCCAAATTGGCTAACATGACCAAAAACAAAAATAAAAAATGTTGGAGGCCACATGGGGAAAATGGGATGCTAATACACTGTTGGTGGAATAGTGAACTGATACAACCATTATATATATAAAAATATAGATATATAGATATTCCAAATAGATCAGAGATAAGTGAAAAGGACTTAACTAAATCAGAATATTTTAGCATAGTTTTTAGTGGCAAAGAAGTGGAAAGTGAGGTTTTATCCATTACTTTGAGGATGAATAAACAAATTGTGGAATATAAGTGTAAAAGAATCCTACTTTGCCTTAAAGGAGGGTAAGGAGGGAGAAAATCTGAATTTTAAATTTTAATTTTTTTAATTTTAAAATGACAAAAATGATTGTCAAAAAGTGTTTCTACATGTAATAGAAAAAATAAAAATAAAATATGTAGCAAAACAAGCCTGTTAATTCAACAATTCATTTAATGAATATTTGAGCTTCTGGATTAAGATGGCTGCAGAGAAGAAGCAGGGCACTTATCTCTCCTAACCCACCTACACATGACACCAGAAAAGGACAAAAAACCAAATGCAGATGAATGAAGGAACCCCACAATAGCTATCACTCTTTGCAAATGATATGATGGTCTACCTAAAAAAATCCTAGAAAATCAACTAAAAAGTTAGTGGAAATAATCAACAACTTTAGCAAAGTTGCAGGATACAAAATAAACCCACATAAATCATCAACATTTCTATATATTTCCAAAACATTGCACCAGGAAGAGTTAGAAAGAGAAATTCCATTTAAAATCACCCTAGACAATATAAAATACTTAGGAATCTATTTGCCAAGACAAACACAGGAATTATATGAACCCAACTATGAAACCCTTTCCACACAATTAAAACTAGATCTAAACAATTGGAAAAACATTGATTGCTCATGGGTAGGATGAGCCAATATTATAAAAATGACCATCTTACCCAAATTAATTTACTTATGCAGTGCTATACCTATCAAATTACCAAAAAACTTTTTTACTGAATTAGAAAAAAACTATGACAAAGTTCATTTGGAAGAACAAAAGACCAAGAATATCAAGGGAAATAATGAAAAAAAATATGAAGGAAGGTGGCCTAGCAGTACCAAATCTTAAACTGTACTATAAAGCAGTAGTCATCAAAACAATATGGTACAGACGAAGAGACAGAAGGGAGGACCAGTAGAATAGACGTGGGTTATGTGACCTCAGCAAGACAGTCTATGATAAACCCAAAGAACTCAGCTTTTGGGACAAAACCCCACTATATGACAAAAACTGCTGGGAAAATTAGAAAACGGTATGAGAGAGATTGGGTCTAGATCAACATCTCACACCTTATACCAAGATAAATTCAGAATGGGTGAATGATTTGAATATAAAGAAGGAAATTATAAGTAAATTAATTGAGCACAGAATAGTATACTTGTCAGGTCTCTGGTAAAGGGAAGATTTTAAAACCAAGCAAAAGTTAGAAAAATATTACAAAATATAAAATAAATAATTTTGATTACGTTAAACCAAAAAGTTTTTGTACAAGCAAAACAAATGCTACCAAAATTAGAAGGTAAGCAACAAATTAAGAAAAAATCTTTATAACAAAAAACTTGGACAATGGTCTAATTACTCAAATATATAAGGAGCTAAATCAATTGTACAAAAAACCTAGCTATTCCCAAATGATAAATGGGCAAGAGACATGAATAGGCAATTTTCAGATAAAGAAATTAAAAATATCAACAAATCATGAAAAAGTGTTCTAAATCTCTTATAATTAGAGAAATGCAAATCAAAGCAACTCTGAGGTACCACCTCAAACCAAACAGATTAGCTAACGTGACAGCAAAGGAAAGTGGGAAATGTTGGAGGGGATGTGGCAAAATTGGGACATTAATGCATTGCTGTTGGAGTTGTGAATTGATCCAACCATTCTGGATGGCAATTTGGAACTATATTCAAAGGATTTTAAATGCCTTTTGATCCAGCCATATCACTGCTTGGTTTATACCCCAAAGAGATAATAAGGGAAAAGACTTGTACAAAAATATTTATAGCTGCACTCTTTGTAGTGGCAAAAAAATTGGAAAATGAGGGAATGTCCTTCGATTGGGGAATGGCTGAACAAACTGTGATATCTGTTGGTGATGGAATACTATTTTGCTCAAAGTAATAAAGAACTGGAGAAATTCCATGTGAACTGGAATGACCTCCAGGAACTGATGCAGAGTGAAAGGAACAGAACCAGGAGAACATTGTGCACAGAGACTGATACACTGTGGTACAATCGAACATAACAGACTTAAATTAGCAACAATGCAAGGATCCAAAGCAAGGCTGAAGGACTTATGAGAAAGAAAACTAGCCACATTCAGAGGAAGAACTGTGAGAGTAAAACAGAAGAAAACAACTGCTTGAACACATGAGCTGATGGGGATTTTATAGAGGATATAGACACTAAACGATAACTCTAGTCCAACTATCAATAATATGGAATTAGGTCTTAATCAATGATACATGTAAAACCCAGTGGAACTGTGCATCAGCTACAGGGGTGGGGGGAGTTTGGGGGAGAGGGAAAGAACATGAAAAATGTAACTATGGAAATATATTCAAAATAAAATAAAAATAAAATAAATATTTGACTTTTTTTCTTTCATAGCACTGTTTTAAGAGCTATAGAAGATAGCAAAGAAATGAAAGACATATACCCTATTATGGTAAGAGTTAGTTGATAAAAAAAGAACCTTCAAAATCAGCTAAGCAATAGAGGAATATCGTCTTAAAAGAAGAATAATACAGATTTTAACTTCTATAAGAAGGCAAATGTTGATGCAAAAAAGGAAGGTTAGAGAAACCATTCTATAGAATCAGGACAGGCCTTGAAAGAGGAATAGTATTTGGACAGAGATGTAAACAGAGCATTCCAGTTGGTAGAAAGAGAAGAGACAAAACAGGAGAGTTGAGAATGTTTAATGGTTGAAGGGGTGTGTGTGTGTGTGTGTGTGTAAAACATTGTAGGGATTTTTCTGGCTGGAGGGGTGGATTTAGATGAGAAAATGATCAAATTTGGTAAAAAAAAAAAGATAAGCACAACATTCCCAAATGTCTTTAAAAGGGATGTAGTATAATGGAAAATAAACAAACTTGATTATAAGAAACTATGCAAAGCATTTGATATGTACTAAACTCAGGACGATTACATCTGAATTTTTAACCTCCATTAAGTTACTTCAGATCTTTAAGTTTCAGTTTATTTCTCTGTAAAATGAGAATAGGGATGTCTTCTACCCCTCTTACACAGTCATGGTGAGGGAAGAATTTTCTTCCTTTCAGGTACTTATGATAATAAACACATTTTAAAAGTATTTATTAAGTACATTCATGTCAAACAGTGTGCTAGGCATAAGAGATATAATATAAAAGCAAGAAGAATGCCTTCACTCAAGGAGCTTAAATTCTAATAATAATGAGAGTTTTTGGCTTGGTAAGTAACAAGGATGGTAAGTGGAAGAAAATCAGAATGGACCTACAGAACCTTTATGGGAATTTTGACAAAATTGTCTTGATTACAGTTCTGGAACTGAAGAGTAATGGGGCATGGGAGCAGAAGAAGGAATCAAAGGTTAAGCAAATTCAACTGTTGAGATGCCTGGGAGGAAAAGAACAGCTGGAGCCAGGACTGCATAACGTGGAAAAATCAAGCTACCACCATTCACAATAACAAAGACCCACGTCAAGAGTTCTAGTACTAAAAAGACTGAGTCTTTCAGGGGTTGGTTTACGGCCCTGGCAGCAACAGTAACTGGCAAAAAAATGAAAAGTCTGGACTTCATCCTCTTCCCAGTGAAAAGCAATGTGACATTTTTGAGCAAAGAATTGACATAATGACACTGGGAGGTTGCCCACATCATGCTTTACAGAATGCCCTAGTCAGCTTATTTATAGAAAAATTGTCTTGGGAAGGTACAAATGAGCTTTTGGATATTAATTTCAAAAGTGTATCACTTATCAAGCATCTTTGCCTCTCTGAAAGACCTTTTATGATTATATCAGCCTTGTGTTTTTGTTAGCTACATCCTCAAAATACATCAAGTGATGGAATCTTTTTCAGGGAAGATTGTTGGGATCAGAGTTCCTGAAAAGCAAATTAGTTCTAATTGGTCTGAATTCAGTAACTATTAACACTCTGAACTTACTAAATAATTAGATATTTTAAACTGATGTGCAGACTGGATATGGGAAATTTAAAAGGTATAAATGAATGTGTAAATAATATGCTTGGCATGGATTGAAATCATTCATACTGATAAAAAAAAAGAATAAGATTTTCCAGATGTCTCGGTTGAGGCTTCTCTCTCAAGAGAAAAAGGAAGGAAGCCCTTGGCTCTTTTGTTTAACTAGGTTTGTCTAGCAATGCATTTATCTCATCAACAAATAGATTTCTTTTCTGGAAAGAAATAGACAGAATTCAAAAAGCACAGAATTACAAAATCTCAGGATATGATGGGACCTCCAAGATTATTTCATCCAATTGACCTTGAAGAATTCCTGGTTTCTTCAACATATTCTCATACTATGTGGTCTTATTTCTTCCTGCATCTGAGTAATCATACTTAGACACTGGCCATTTAAACCATAATGTAAGCACACAGAACCAGTTATAATGTTCTAAATGTTGCCTGACCAGAGCATGGCATAGCAGGTGTCACTTTCCTCTTCCAGGGAACTATGATTGTCAAAATGAAATGAGTGAGCATTATGGGCCACCATGTCACTCTGTAGACTCATGATGAAGTAGACAAAGTCAACTAAAGCCTCAGAATCACTTTCATACTGATATAGTTGAGCCACACTATGCCCACTATTTATTTTCAACATTGATTTTGGGGGGGAAGAAGAATTCTGATGTATAGTACTTTGCATTTATCTCTTAAATTTCATCTATTTCTTTCTCATCTCTTGGTTAATTCAGCTCTTGCTTCTGTCCTACAATATATAAGCAACCTGTAATGGGGGAAAATAGGAAACTTAAGACAAGGCAGAATAGATGACAGCTTGAAGAAATCTTGGACTTCATGGACATTGCATAATGGAATGAAGCCAGGGTTTGAAGAAAGAGTGTGGTTTGACCAAGCTAAAGGAAGGAGGTTTTGGCTGTGTGGTCCAGCTTTGCCAAATATCCAAGGAGCTGACAGAGTGGAATATCACTGAGAAGAAGATACTTTAATCAACTATCATTGTCCTAGGTAGAGAAAGGTTTTGGATATCTGTTGGTGGACAACAGATTTATCTACCTTACTCCCTAGAGCTTTTTTGAGGATTAACTGGTTGTGGTTAAAACTTAATCCTGGTTTCCTACAACTGTGACATCTTGGAGCACCGTGGACAAGTGTAATAAGAATCTCACCTCTCCATCCCTCTCTTATTCTAGTTAGAGTTAGACCTTAGTTTAGTTAAGTCATTTGTTAAAATAGTGTAGATCCTGACCCAACTCCCAGTTCCTGAGTTTGTCCTTAGATAACTAGGTTAGGGTGACCTCTCTCTACTGCCATTACCCTTTGAAGTCATTATTAAAAACTGTTTTTTATTTCTGTTGTGTCTTTCCCTGTAGAAGTAAGGTATCCCTGGCTGACTTAGTCTAAGTGGTAGTTGGATTACAACTGCCACTCATTCTCATTGTCAAAACCCCTTTTGTATTTGTTAAAGATAATTATATATCTTCACCCTTCATTTCTTCCTTCATCCCTTCCCCCCAAAAGAACCCCTGTGTGTGTTTGTGTTTATTTACCCACTTCAAACCCCTTCCAAATTTGTAAATTATTCTTTGATCCAAGTCATTGTTAAAAATATGAAACAGTATAAAACTTATTTTTTGGCATGCTCAAATAGTAACAACAAATAATAACTTCTCTTCCAGATGAGAGAGATGACAATCATTTTTTAAACACTTAATTTCTCTCTTAGGCAGAAGAGTGATAAGGTCTAGGCACTGGGGACTAGGTTAAGATAAGGGTCACACAGGTAGGAAGAGTCTGAGGCCAGATTTGAACCCAGGAACATCTGCCCCTCAAATAATCACTAATAATCCAACTAGTTATGAATCTAACTATACTATAAGTTATCAAATATGCCTCCCTCCTGTCAATAACAACAAAGAGAACTTGTCAAAAGTTTTGCTAAGATGGATTATGTGATCTTTGCAGCATTCTCCTTATCTATAAGTTGAGATAGTAAAAAAAAGGAAATGAAGTTAGTCCAGCATGAACTTAAAAAAATAAAATAAAATCATGTAGTTATTGAACAATCACTACTCCCCTTCCTAAATGCTAACAAACTATCTCAAAATTATAATAATCTTGAATTTTGCCAATAATTAAATTCAAACCTATATTTAAACTATATATGCTTCTCCTTTAAAAACACTGGAATGACTCTGCCGATGTCCATTTATATGCTTATACTTTGAGATATATTCCTATAAGAAACTATGGAGTCATTAAGGCCAAACTTCTTATTTTATAGTTGAGTCTTGTGAGGCCAGTCCTTTTCTCTTTTTTGCAAATATTACTTTGTAAGTGGCTCAACCAATCATATCACCAGTTCTTTCATCACCTAGCATGGTGCCTGTCTTATGGTAGGCACTTGATATATGATTATTGAATTGAATTTGATTTTAGGCCTCTGGAATGTGAAGGGGTACAGTGAAGGTATGACTTGGCAGGAATTTATCAGAAAAAAATAAGAAAAGACTTTAGTAGAGAGAAATTTCATCATGATGTTATAGAACTCTTTTCTAATTGTATTTCAACTGGAATGTTATATTCAGTTCTTGGGACCACAGTTTAAAAATGGCATTGATGAGTTACAGAATGGAGAGGAGGGCATCTAGTAAATTAAAGAGAACAAAATAATATCATATGAAAAGCAATGAAAAGAGATTCACGCTTCAGTCTTTCCTATTCTCTCACTTATCTTCAACCTCTCCCACTACTTTCCTATTATCTAATAACATTCCTACCTTTCCCCTATCCTCTAAAAACACATTTACTCCATCTATCCTCTCTAACTTTTGTCCCATGTCTCTCCTTCACTTAGTGTCTAAATAATTTGAAAAGATATACTACAGTAAGTATCTCTACTTCCTTTCCACTCACTAATAACTCTATAGTTTGGCTTCCAACCTTCTCATTCCAAAGAAATGTCTTTCAAAGTCACTAATTATCTAATTGCCAAAGTCAATGGCTTTTTCTCAATCATTAGCCTCATTGACCTTTTCACAATCTCTAACAGTATTGGTCATCCTCTTCTCCCTGATATTCACTTCTTTGTAAGTTGTTTGGTTTTTTTGTGACATCATTCCTTCATTGGTCTCCTCCTACGTTTTTGATCACTCATCAGTCTCCTTTACTAAATCTTCACAGAGTGCCTGTCATATAATGCCTGTCATAAACACAGTAAATGTTTATTGACTGACTGATAGAAGACCTTTGGGGAGAGAGTATGATAATTTAAATATCTGAACATTTGTAATGTGAAAGAAGCATTAGAGTTGCTAAGTTTACCCCCAAATAGCTGAACTAGGAGTAAAGCATAAATGTTGAAGAGAAGAAGATTTAGGCTTAATTTTAAGCAAAACTTTCCAAAAATTAAAAATGGAAAAAAATTAAATAGGCCATTTTTGCAGGTAATAAGTTGTTGTCCTTCCAGGGAGGTCTTCAAGCAAAGACTGAATAATAACTTCTTGGGCAAATTTTAGAAACATTATAACTAAAAATAATAGAATTTGGGACTAGATATCTAAGATATGCCAAAAGTGAGCAAATGTAGCATTCCTTCAAACAGACTTTTAAAGTAAATTCTGAAATTGAGTTTGGAACATGATGAGGAGGATATAGAAAAACAGCTCTTGGAATTGAAAGGTTCCTGGAAAAGTCAAGAGAGTGGAATTGGGGTAGAAGCAGATTCAAAGAAGTTTGTTGTTATTCAGTTGTTTTCAGTCACTTCTGATTTTCCATTGTCCCATTTGGGGTTTTCTTGGCGAAGAGACTGGAATGGTTTGCTATTTCCTTCTCCAGCTCATTTTACAGATGAAGAAACTGAGGCAAACAAGATTACATGATTTGTCCATGTTCACACAGCTTGTAAGGCCTGTGTGAGGTCCAAGACCAGATTTAAACTTAGAAATATGAACCTTCACAATTCCAAGCCCAGGGCTCTATCCACTAGATCACTTAGCTGCACTAGGTGGGGTAGTGGGGTATATGATTCTTGGGAAATAAGGATAACTTCCTATTTTAATTAATTATTCTTACTACATAATACTCTCAGCTGTTTCTGCCTTGTCAAAAGAGCCTAAGTCCTGGCAGTGCCCACTAAATTTGGTTCCTCATACAAAGCTCTTGTTGCCCTGCCCAAATTATGATTCTCAAGTGTGGATTTTTTTCATATATAAGTTGAACTAAATGGTCTCTGAGGTCTCATTCACTCTGGATTCTCTGATTCTCTAACTTGAATATATTAAGAGCAATGAGCTCTTCTTTACTAACTCATCACTTATCTTCTGTTTAAGCACAAGGTTCCCAATAACTTTCTCCCCCATTTTTCAGAGTCTGAAGCCTAGTAAATCTTAGTAAAGATTCATCTTAGTAAGAAATCTTAGTAAAGAAAACAAAAGTAAAATAAGACTTGAGCTTTGCTACTTTCTCACCATTGCCCGCTATCAATGCGCTATGCACTCCAAGCAGATGTCCTATCTTTTCTCTTTGATCTTCTCCTTGCCCTCAATATATCGAAAGAAGCCCTTTTTTGTTGAATTACACCTTCCAGGGAGAAAGCCATCTCCGAAAATTGCTCAAATAATATGTAGGAGTCAGCACTGAAGGTAGAAATATTTTCTTACTTCAATAAGAAAATATTTCAAGTCATAGGTGAAATTCAAATGTGAGTTCCCTTTGGTGAATAAATGAACATAAAACTCAATGTGGAAAGTAAACAACATGAAGCCATCAGCTCTGTGATTTGGCTGCCCCAGCAGGAAAGAAGTTCACCTGTTTCAATCCTTTGGGGACTATTCTATTCCCTGAAGCTGCATGCACCTACAGGGCAGCTAGTGAGGACTTTGACTTCACTAGGAAATTCATTTCAAAGTAGGGGAAAAGGAGGAAAGAAAGAGAATTAGCATTTATATGGCACCTACTATGTGTCAGCCATGATGTTAAGTGCTTTGTAAATATCTCATTTTTTTCCTCACAACAACCTCATGAAGAAGGTGCTGTTATTATTCCCATTTTACATTGAGGAAAGTGCGCCAAACAGAGGTATGACTTATCTTTCTTCCTTTTCAAACCTGTACCTTCCATCATAGAATCAATATTATGAATTAAGAGAGAAGAATAGCAAGGGCTAAGCAATGGGGTTTAAGTCTTTTGCCCAGAATCACATAGCTAGGAAATGTCTGAGATCAGATTTGAACCCAAGTCCTCTTGCCTCTAGACCTATCTCTCTCTCCACTGAGCCACCTCCCTGTCCTTTTAGTGACTTTAACCTTTCTTGCCCCTCTTACCTCATCTGTAAAAGAGAAGACATCTCTTCGAGATCTAAATCTATGATCTAATTTCTATCACCACTCCAGGCTGATGTTTCTGACTGTCCAAATCTACAAACATCAGCCACCATATAAAAGGTAAAGTAAGAATTTTCTTGACAAAACAAAATTCAAAGTAAAGGCTGGCAGAATTAAAGGAGGAAATTTAAAAGGGATGTGTCAGAGATAGAGAAAGACATGCATTCTCACCCATGTCAAAGGTTTCAGAGTACAAAGATAACACCCAGAAAAGGAAGACCACTGAATATTTGGAATAAAATAGTAGCTAAGAGGGTTTTTTTTTCCTGTAGAGTAGGAAACTGGACCCTTATGGAGAAAGAAGCAACTTCTAGAGCTATAAGGAATGATAATGTGAAGCCATAGGCATCATTGTGTCAGAGGCCATCCTCTAATGTTTAGAGGGAAAAAGAAAGAATTCTGGTACCTGATTATTCCCCACTAAGGGGTACTGAGACAGCAATACTTTGACCTGACAAAAATATTACAGAGATTAAGTGTCTAAAGAGAGGGAGAATGAGATGGAGGGAAGAAGGAGGGAAAGGGAATAGTTTGCTGTAAAGTAGATGAGACACAGTCAGAAGATCTAGTAAAATGTGGCTTTTATCACTTTCTAGCTATATGATTTGGGGCAATTCACTTAACCTCTCTGAAATTCATTTTCTTTCCTTGCAAAAGTATGCCTTGCTTACCTAATAGGGCTGCTACCGTGGACAAAACCAGTGCCATGTGTAATGTATGCGATGTCCAACTACTTTAATTTCAACTGTCTCTACTCTTAAATTGAAGGGATCCCTGAAGGGGTGAATGAACAGGGACTTGAGTAAACAGGGACTTGGGAGGTGCCAACATGCTGCCATCTTTGGTCTAGGCTACTTTGAATAATCTTATCAAATTTTTGACAGAAATGTTTAATACTAATAAGAGATATGATGAGAGAATAATGTTGTTGACCCAATTTGGGAATTTTCTGGGCAAAGATACTAGAAAGGGCTTGCCATTTTCTTCTCCAGCTCACTTTATAGATGAGGAAACTGAGGAAAACAGTGTTAAATTATTTTCTAAGGGCCACACAGCTAGTAAGTGTCTGGTGTCATATTGATATTCAGAAGGATGAGTCTTCCTGATTCCAGACCTAGGACTCTAATAGCTTCATCACCTAGCTGTCCTAACAATGGCAGTTAGATGAAAAAAAAATGGGAGTTCTTAATTGAAAGAGTAGGAAATGATACCTCAGAAGAGCCACGCCTTGGGCAGTTATTAAAGGGAGAAAAGGTACAAAAATTTGCATCGTTATACCTAATCTTGGAATGGGTAATAGATCCTCTTTCGAAGTTGGAGACCAATAAAGTCGAGCTCCTTGGGCAAGCTTTTATGAAGTCAAAGGTTAGCAGGAAATATGGCAAAGTGAGTAGTCCCAATTTTTTGTCTTGGCATTAATGGAGCCAATCACAGGCAAAGTGATTTGTATCTCTTGTTAATCAGGGGAAATTCTGAAGTCCTCCTTCTCTGAAGTGGCTGGTTGTGCCTAACAAGAAAGAAAGATTTACCTTGCTCAGGGTTTGGGGTTTTTCTGACAACAAAGTCTGGAAATGCATCCTGGGAATCACATGTAAATGTAGGAGCATCTTCAAAGAGAAATATCTGACCAAACTATCTAAAATAATCAAGTAACCATGTCAAGAGGAGCCAAGACATTTGATAATAGCTGCTTAGAGCCACTAAGGACTGGATGAGTAGCGATGGATAGCCAGCAGCAGTTGGATTAGCAAGAAAAGAAGAAGCCTTTGTCAGACTGTGTTTAATCGAGATATCTAGATTGTTTTTTAACAGGTTTCTTGCAATGGAAATTTCTGTTAGCAAGGTATGGTGTGGTATGATAATATCCCTGGATTTTCTTATTGGTACTATAAAATGGAAAAACTATAAAATCTCTCAGATTAAGCTAGAGTCTTCTGTATTGTAAAATCCTCTAATATAAACATTATAGAAATATTATTATAGAAAAATTATTATTCTTAAACATGAACATTAGAATTAACTTATTTACTTTTAAAATTTTATTTATGATGAGAAGCAGCATAAAGTAATGAATAAAAAGCCTGGTAATCAGAAACATCTGGATTGAAGTCCTGCATCGTGATTCTAGACAAGTTACTTGATAAATCAACTGATAACTTTTGGAGGCTATAACCTGCAGAAGAAAGCCTAACCTGTATTGAGAGGTAGAGTTTCCTCCTGGGAAAATTCCTATATCAAGGTCCAGTAAAAAAAATAATAATACATTTGTTTTTGCTACAATGGACACTTCCCAAGCAAATATCTCAACACATCTTTCCATGAAGTAAATTTTGTAATACTCAGATGAACTGGTGTCCTTTATCTTTGACAGTATGGTAATTAAAATGTCAGCCAGGTAGTAAAGTGGATAGAGTGCCAGGCTTGGAGTCAGAAAGATCTGAGTTCAAATTTAGTCCCAGCTACTTTATGATCCTGGGCAAATCACTTAAACATGCTTGATTCAATTTCTCATATGTAAAATGAGCTGAAGAAGAAAATGGCAAATCAGTCCAGTATGTTTGCCAAGAAAATGGCAAAGAAAATGGCAAAATGACTGAACAACAAGTGGTAATAACAATAACCACTGCAATTAATGAAAATAATGCTGCCATTCTTTGAGGACTTTACTTACTTTGCTAAAAGTCATTTTTAACTTTCTTTTGGAACTTCTTGCTTAATTATTTGCCTACAAGATCACAGATGCATGTCTGGAAAGAAACTCAGAGACTAAGTGGTATTGGAATAGAGCACCTAGCCCTGGAATCAGAAAAACCTGAATTCATAAATGACCTTACACACTACCTATTGATCCTGGGCAGGTCATATATCCTCAGTTATCTCAATTTTCTTATTTGTAAAATGGGGTTAAAAAGAGCACCCACTAACCAGGGTTGTTGTGGGGCTCAAATAAAATCTGTAAATTGTTTAGCATGGTTTCTGGCTAATAGACTCATTAAATTCTTATTTCCTTCGAACTTATTCAACTCCTTTATTTTTTAGCTAAAGTAAATGAGGTCTAAAAAGGAGGTTACCTACTTGCCTAAACTAAAGGCAAAATTTGACCTGGCTTCATCTGGCACCAGATGGAGTGAGTGCTCTTCACATAAATGGCTCCCCATGTTTCTTGGAGTTCATGTGTTCTTGGATAGTTCAGAAATGGAGTTCAGAAATTATAATTTGTCCAGCCATTCCTCCATCATTTTTTCATGAATAATGAATGATTCATTAATTATATTTGTATCTCTATGTCTTTAATTGTTATCACTGGCCTCCTTGATATGTAATCCCAGTCATTGAATCTCTGGGTCAATGGGAATAAAAACTTAATAACTTTTCTTGCCCAATTTAAATGGTTTTCTAGTATTGACCCTTTGACTATAAAGGAACTCTTTCCTGGAGTGTACTGGAGTGAAATGCTTAGTGAAAACTTGTACTATTCACTCTCCACTTGGTCTGTCTGCCTGTGATGTTGACAATTTAAATGCAGGTAGCTGAGTTTGAGGGAATGTGGGGGAGGAAGGTTTGGAATGGGGTATATTCAGATCTGGTTGTAAATTCACTGAAAAAATAATTGAAGAAATGTTTATGATGAGAAACTATAATTAGGAGTAATAAGGTGGAATTAAGGGAAAGAAAATAACAAGTTTACAATAAGATTCCTGTATGAGGTATTCAAATTTAATTGTGTATTTTAAGTAATGCCAGACTTCCAGATGCTGTTGGAATGAGGACTGGATACAAATAGGTTCATACAGAAATGACTTTGGAATCAATAAGCTGAGACTGGGACACATTAGACACCCAGATACTGTGTTTCAATTGCTTGTCTGATACTGGTGTTTCGATATATACAAATCCTATTGGGCTGAGACTGTGTGATCATCTCCCCCCTTTCATAATTCACTAAGAGGAATGGAAAATTCCCCAAAAAGACTCGCCTTCTCAGCATATTCGATTTGCATATGAAGCGATCCATTTCAGAGTTGAAGCATCAAACCCTAGGAGGCTAATTTATCCAATAGAATGTTATAATCATCCGTATCAAATGCATTGCTCAGATCCTCAAAGAAGGAGGGGTGGGAGAAGAAGAGGAAACTCATATTCATGCCATTTTTAATCTCACACCATTGCAAAAAAGCTACATATTCAGCCAGAGAACATACTGCAAGAAATGGTACAATTTGGAAATATTGCATGAGTTTTTGGCTTTGGAGCACTGCAGAAGCAAATTATTGAGTGCTTTCACTTTGAATCATCTTCTTCTTATGTTAGGGGTATAGGATAAGACACCAGATTTGAAGTAAAAAATCCTGTGTTAATCAAAGAGCTTCCACTTACTAATCTAATCATTTCAACCAACATTTTTGAAGAATCTAATAATTGCAACACACTTTGTTATTACTGGGCATGCTAATGCAAAACTTAAATAGCCTTTGCTATCAAGATTATTCTACTGGGAGTGAGGAAGTCTATTACCTACATGACCTTAACCAAGCCATTCTCTCATGTGACTATGACCAAGCAATTCTTCCTCATTAGTACTCATTATATTCCTTTATAAAATGAAGAACAGACAGGTTGGGGAGGAAGAGTTGGTCCACTGCTGAGCTTATCATCAGGAAGACCTAAATCCAAAACCTGCCTGAGCTATTTACTACCTGTCTCATCCTGAATGAGCCATTTAATCTCTCCTGATTCAGTTTCTTTCTAGATAAAGTAATAGAAATTGGACTGCATGGCTTTTAAGTTTCTTTCTAATTTTATATGTGACTATCAAGATTATGTCTATCTGAAACAATAAATCAAGTTGTAGTTCTATTATATGAGCATCTATAACAACTGGGAATGGTAGGATGTAGAGAAGACCGCATAGCATACTGAAAAGAAATTGGGACCAGGAGCCAAGAATTCTGGATCTCTTTAAGGTTCTGCCTATAGCTAGTTGCATAATTGCCCATAAAACTTTATTGTCCTTATTCCATAAAATGAAAGGGTTGTATTGGTGTAGTAGATAGAAAGCCTGCCCATCTGTGCAGAAGACTTGGGTCATTCCTCTGATACTAAGTGACCCTGGGTTACCATAAACTCTCAGTACTGTTAGGCAGCTATAAATTGAAAAACAGACCATTAAGTGATTTTCCTAAAGCACAAGTCTGATCATATCCCCGGCTCTCTACTCATAAACTCCAGTGACCCCATATTGTCTCCAAGATCAAGTATGAAATGCTCTGTTTGGCATTCAAAGCCCTTTATAACCAGCTCCCTCCTATTTTTCCAGTCTTCTTCCACCTTACTCTGAAAATACTCCCAGTGACACTGACCTCCTTTCTGTTCAACAAACAAAACCCTTTTCTGACTACTGACCTCCTTGGCTTCCTTTAAGACCCAATTCAAATCCCATCTTATACTGGAAACCTATATTCTAGTTAAATATGTCCTATGTATCCTAAAAAAGATTACTTTGCCTATATGTATTTGCATGTTGTCTCCCCCATTAGATTGTAAGCTCCTTGAGGACAGAGACCTTTGCCTCTTTTTGTATCCCTACCATTTAGCACACTTCCTGCCACATACTCGCACTTAATTAGTGTTGATTGGTTAGTTAATCGGTGATCTGCTTTAGTAACAGGTTTTTATCATATCTAGAGTTCCCAAAAACATTGAAATCACAGGTCTAGACAATAAAAAGGGGGAAAAAAGAAATAAACAATATAAGCGATCTATAGAAATATGGTGGAGAAATCTGAATAAACTATGGCAGAGTTAAGTAAGAAGACCAACAGAATGCTAAACACAATAAAATTAATAGTGTAAATTAAAAGAACCCTAAGTGGAGGTAGTGAGGTGGCTAAGTGAATAGAGAGTCAGGGCTAGAGCTAAAAAATCCTATGTTCAAATCTAACGCTTCGTAACTGTGTGATCCTGAGGAAGTCACTTAACCTCCATTGCCTAGAAGACCTTACCACTTTTCTGCCTTGGAACCAATACTTTGTATTAATTCTAAGATGTAAAGTGAGGGTTGAAAAAAGAAGGAAAAAAACCCTAAGTGGAGATGAAACCACGTCTAAGCTTAGTTCTAGGGAACAAACAGGTA
The DNA here is from genome assembly GCF_016433145.1 of Gracilinanus agilis. Classification (NCBI taxonomy): domain Eukaryota; kingdom Metazoa; phylum Chordata; class Mammalia; order Didelphimorphia; family Didelphidae; genus Gracilinanus; species Gracilinanus agilis. Next base: position 246,322,836 of record NC_058135.1, read on the forward strand.
ATGAATTACACCTCCCTCTAGGAGGTGAGATGCTATATTATATTAACTTTCAGATGCAGTTATTGTGCTGATTGGTTTCTTGCCTTTTTACCAAAAAAGCTCAAGGCTTAATAAGATAAAGATCTATAAAGAGAATTGACTGTGATGTTTAAGAAAATTTCATAATGCTTTAAAAAAATCCAAATAAATAATTTCCATGGTTGTCACAGACACTATACTAAGACTTTTTTCCCTTTAAATTTTTATATTGATCCTTTATGTATTTGAGGAGGGTTTTTTCCCCAAAGCAAAGAGAAATGATACTAGAGATCCAAATCACGAAGTCCAAAGGCTGCATTAGGTTTCTATGATAGGACGAATCTGTGTTACTATTAAACATTTAAGGACCTGGAAGATGAAAAATCTCAGCTCAGGTCTATATGGCAGTATTACAAGAATGCCATATCCTTTGAGAGTTAGTTTCTGTGGTAACAGTAAACCTGTCCAAGAAAACGATTTGGTATACATGGAGGCCAAAAGGACCTGCTCCATTGTCTTCTAAATGGTAGTCACAGAATCAAGCCTCAGCCCCCAAAGCTCCTGGAGACTAGTGTGGCTTGCCTTTCTCTCTCATTCCTGGAACTTCATACCAGTTTCATCACTTCAATATTACCATACCAGAACAGGAAAGAGTTTTACACAACTATTGACAGTGCAACAAAGTCAAAATTCCAGATACCTTATCAGAGTTCCAGAGTTGGAATCACCAACCTTAGACATCATTTCTTTCTTTCTCTAAATAACTGGGAATCTCTTTTACAAAGTTAGAAATAAGTTTCATCCAGTCACTATTCAAAGTCTTTCATTTAGAAGAGAACCCACAACTCCATTATGGCTACTTCTTTTATTTAGGATCCTGAAATTGGCCTCTCTTTAATATCCACCCATTGCTTTCAGTCTTACCCTCTAGCACTGAGCACAACAAGTCTATTCCTTTTTCCATATAACAGTATTTCAGGTTCTTGCAGAGCTATCATAATCCCCTGATTCTTATCTTTAAGGCTTAACACTACCAGTTCTTTGAATTGATCCTCAAAATATGGCTTCCAATTTCATCACCATCTTTGTTTTCTTAACCTCTCCTCTTGTCCCCGTGAGTATAAAAACACAGTCTTCCCCGCACTGTTTTCCTCTGGACACAAACTATTTATCAATATTCTTTCTAAAATGTGATTAGTTGAACCAAAAATGATGCTTCATATGTAGTTTTACCAGAACAAAGAGAATCTATGGATTCAAGGAGCATTCTACGAAAAATTACTTTCCAAGTTTTTATTGTTGTTCAGTTGTTGGGTGTTTTTTAGTCATTTCTGATTCTCCAAGATCCCAGTTGGGATTTTCTTGGCAAAGATACTGGAGGAGTTTGCCATTCCTTTTTCCATTCATTTTACAGATGAGGAAACTGAGACAAACAGAAGGAAATGACTTGTCCTGGGTTACAAAGCTTGTAAGTGTTTGAAGTTGGAATTGAACTCAGGAAGATATCTTCCTAACTGCAAGCCCAGCATTCCACACAACATATTCCTTAGCTGCTCCTTTCAAGCTTATTTCAATTCATTAATGGCTACATGTTCAGTCCAGGTGCTTATAAGTTCCAGGCACAACTCACCATCCTGTCATCTCAACCACATTTCCCTTTCTTGTTCAAAAGGAGAACCTGAGAGACTGCTAAAACTCATATATTATGTCCAAAATAGTCTTCTAATATACCAGGCTAGTAAGCCTGTTTTTTTTAAAAAATGAGATTAGTTATGGAGAAGTAGGCTCATGAATAATTTGGTGAAGCCATTCTGACTTAGTAATCATTAATTCTCTGTCTAAATGCTCACAAACAATCCCCTTTAACAGTATAATCTATAACTTTATCAGGAATATAACTCTGTCAAGCTTGCTAGCCAAGTATCTGACAATAATTCTCTTCCCTCTTCTAAAAATCAAAACTATACTTGCCGGTTTCCAACATTGCTGTATTTGTATAATTTTCCACAGTTTTCATAGAATAACTGAATGAATCTGAGAAATCATATGGTTAGGATTTGCTTTATTTTAATTTTTTAAAGTTTTATTAGTAATCATTTTACCAAAAATGTAAAAAAAAAGATTAACATTCTTTACGACATAATGATTTGAATTACTGAAGACCAACTAATTTACTGTTGTTTAATAAATATTATATAATAAATAAATAATACATACAGACTTTTCAACTAAAGTGTAAGATTCTAGAAAGCAAAGACCATTTCATTTTTACTTTATATCTTTATCATTAAGCATAAAAGTAGCTTATAGTAGGTTTTTAGTAAATGATTGTTTTTTTAATGTTATTTTCTCACTTATTAGTTTTCCTTTCCCTATAAGATTTTCTTACATTATGTACACGGTTATTTGTAGGCTATCCCTGCCATGAGAATGAGAGTTCCTTGAGGACAAGGTTGAGGTTTTGGCATTTCTTTATACTCACTTTTTTGTACAGTGTCTGGAATATATTAAATAAATGTTTATTTTCTTATAACATTTGGGGCATTTTCTTCCACAGTTCAAAGAGCATTTTCTTTGCTACGAAAAAAACAATAGTAAACTAAGATTATTGAGTACTTCCATCCCATAGTTATCTGTTATCTATTATCATATCATTCTTTCAGTATACAAGATCTATAGCTTCTTTAATCTTTTTCTTTCCCTAACTCTTGCCATAGATAGATAGATCTATAGATAAATTATACATATATATGTGAATAATGTATATATACCTGCAACATTATTCACTCATATATAAAAATACAAATATGTATATATGCATATATGTAGTGATTTCCACATGTTTTTATTATAAACATCAAAACATTCAAAAGTTAACTGTGTCTCAGTCCTCGCTGCAAATCATAATGGTAAACGTAACTATCTATAGGATCTTCCAGAGTTTATTTATTATTTATTTAAATTATTGTTTATTTTTATTAAGTAAAAGTATTATTCATTAAGTATTATTTATTAAAAACCACTAAAGATAGGAACTAGAATGGGCTAGAATGTTGGATCAAATATAACAGCAAAACTCAATAAGTTCACTTGTAAATTCTAGCACCTGCTATCAATAGACTAAACTGCATAGGTCCTGGATTGCTGACATAGATCATTTGAAGTAAGTCCTAGACCTCCTAGTGGAACATAAACTCAGTGTAAATTTGCAATATGATGTGATGGCCCAGAATGAATGGGATCTTAGGTTCTACAAAAAGAAATATAATATCTGGAGAAAGGAAAACCATAATTCTATTGCATTCTCTGCTACTCAAACAGTATCTGCTATATTTTATACAGATCCAGTTGTTAAATGCTTAGAATGACTGAAAAACTAAAGTAGATCCTGAGTACAATTAGCACCACAAAGGGAGATAATTAAATGACCCAGAAATATTTCACATAGAAAAGGAAGCATTTATTGTGGACAATAGAGCTGTCTTCCAAATTTCAAAGTATCCTCAGATGGAAAAGGAACTTAACTTGTTCTGTTTAGCCCCAAAGGACAGGGCTGGTTGATACTAATAAGAAATTACATTTGGATTCAATATAAGGAAACATTCTTTAAAATGATCAGGACTTTTTAAACATAGGATCATACATCTAGGCTGGTAGGAATCTTAGAGATCATTTAATCCAACCTCTTCAATTCTCAGGAGAAAAAAATGAGACCTCATCTTAAGTGATTTGGCCAAGGACATATAGGTTGTAGACTTAGGATCCCAAATTGACTCCAAATGCAGAGTTTTCCACTGGACAATACCAGCCCCCATGATCTGTGTGGATTCCAGCAGATTTGTTGTCTAATTGTGATATTCCCCTCTTCATTCTGAAATAGGAAACTTCAGAATATAGTGAAATTATAATGAAAAATATAGTGCAATTTTGTATGAATTTTGTAAGGAAAAGCTGGGTGACTATTTGATTGTAGATGTTACAATAGGTGAGATGTGTGATATGAACTTGAATTGAACTAAATTAGCTCTATGATTCTTTCCTAGTTTCATTTTGCTTCTGTTAATTTGTCTGATTTCAATTCTATGGAAGAGTGATGCCTCTCCTAGGACAGGCTCAGCACTTCTGAATTCATCACCTTGCTGCTTATTCAAACATTAATTGATACTACCTTACTCAGATTCTCCTCCCATGTGAATGGAGGACTCCAAAGAAGAGTACCAAATTCCTCCCAAAGCCTTCCTTTATAGGGAGTAGAACCTGGACCCCGCTCACTCCATTTTGCATCTGCTGACCTGCCTATTTTCAACTCGATAAGGACATCCTGATGCTCCTTTCCTCTTTCTCAAGAAGTGCTAAAGGGTCCTTCCTGCCTTTCCTGCCTCCTTGTGTGTGTTCCTATTTTATTGTAAGTTCCTCAAAAACAGAGATTATCTTGCTTTTTATTAATTGTATCCCCATGCACTTAGCATAATGCCTGAAACATAGTAGTTGATTAATAAATGTTTTTTTTTCGGTTAGACTAAAACCAATAATGAATAAAGAGAAAATGGAACTAGAAACAAATGAACAAGGTGACAAAGAAGGCAGCTGGCACAACTAATAATAATTAAAATTGATATAGTATATTTGCAAGGAATTTTAGATGTGTTTCTGATCCTCACAACAATCATAAGTGGTATTATTTTCCTCATTTTACAAAGAGGCAACTGATGATAGGAAAAGTTAAATGACCTACCCATTGCCACACTAGTATATGTCTGAGATAGAATTTAAACTCGGGTCTTCCTGACTCAAAGTAATATGTACCATTTCTTCTAGTGTCTTTGGTTTCAACAAAAGTCTAACTAATTTGCTTGATTTTTCTCTGTTGCTGGATATTCATGAATTTAGTCTTTTAGTCTAAAGATACAGAACATTCAATTAGAAAAAGTGGACACTCTGGGGACTACCATGACCCAAAAGTCTTCTTCCCAAACAATGAAAAGTTTAAAATCATTCATCAAATAATTCCTTTCTTACTTCTCCGTGGCCATTTGATAGTTAATTCACTATATTTTTAAAGAAAGAAACTTAGCCTGGGAGGCTTTCTAGGCTTCAAGCTGAGGGTTTAAATCTCCATTCCCACTGAGATCACCTTGCTCTTCCATATGATGAGTAGCCAATTCTGTTTCTAGATTTCTAGCTTCCAATTTGCTGTTCCCTAGCACCAAGCTGTTGGCCATGGGACTTACAGAGCATTTGGTTAAAGACCCCTAAATCAATCTGGCTCTTTCAAAAAGGAGAATGCCTTTGGCAGCCCCACTCTTAGCATCTTGCTTGGCTGGAATCTTTAATTAACACTGTTAAATGCCTTGTAGTATTAGCCCAGGCCAGCAGGATCAAATTTACAGAGACAAAAAGCAAAGATTTTGACAGGGCTGAGGTCTCATCCCAAGTATAAGCATCTGGCCTTGATATAAGGACAACCAGAATCATACTACCATAGAGTATACACACACTCTCAGATATCTTGTTAGTAATGTTCTATGATGCCACATAAAATAAAACCATAGTTTCCTGGCCACATTCAGAAATTATGTGTATATGTATTTATACACACCAGACAGAGAAGGACTGAGAAAATAATACATGACCCCCATTTTGCAACCTAGATCGGTGCTCACACTGAACTTGGTGTTAAAAGATTTGGGTTCCAGTTTCAACTTTGACACTTAAGGGCTATCTGTCTCATATCACCCAGTTTTAAAGTGGGAAGAGAAACTCCTGATCCATTCTTATCTCAGTGAGTTGTGATGAGGTTGAAATGAGATAATGTATATAATATACCTCCCTGAATAGATTATGATCTCCTTTATAGAAACTATTTCATTTCATGTTCCTTTGTATTTCCAGGGCACTAGTACAATGTTTGTCACATAAAAGGACCTTAACAAATACTTTTTATGGGGTAGTTAAATGTTTCCATGGATACAGAGCCTGGGCTAGAAAAATGGAAGGTCTTGTGTTCTAATTTGATCTCAGATACTTCCCAACTATATGACTCTGACCATTGTCTAACCTTTATCTCTCTTCTGTCTTGGAACCCATACAGAATATTGGTTTAAAGTACAATAAATAATAATAATTGTAAAATTGGTTTAAAGTATAATTAATAAGTAATTGGTTTAAAGTACAATAAATAAACCAATACACAGTAAGAGTTTAAAAAATAAAAAATAAATGCTTATTAGATGACAGGTTGATGAATATGCTATTCTATAAGTTTGTTAAAAATCTACAGCAGCATAGCATAGATAATAGAGACCCAGCCTCAAAAACAAGATTTGGGTCCAATACCACTCACTGTCACAGAGTCCCTGTGAATAGGGGCAAGTCACTTTACTGTCATTTCATCCAGACAACTAAGACTCTAAGTTGCAAATGGTGTACAAGTCAGAATGGGTAGAGTGAAGTTTGCACACTTGATGTTCTCTTAAAACTAATGAAATCCCAGATCCATTTGCTTATGTGTAAAATGTATCATTGATGGAGTTATGAATTGACCCAAATAGTCTTAAGATCAGTTTGGAACTATGTCCAAAAGGTTAGAAAACTGTGCAGATGTTTTTGACCCAGCAATGCCACTACTAGGGCTATACTCAAAAGAGATTTTAAAAAGGAAAAGGCCATATGTGTACAAAATATTTACAGCAGCTCATTTTGTGGTAGCAAAGCATTGGTGATTGAGGGGATGCTCATCAATTTGGGGATGGATGAAAAAGATGGGATATATGATTGTGATGGAATACTATTGTGCAAGAAGAAATGACAAGCAGGATGCTTTCAAAATAACCTAGGAAGACTTACATGAACTAAGGAAAAGTGAAATAAGCAGAACCAGGAGAACACTGTACACAGTACCAGAAATACTTTAAGAAGATCATTTGTGAATGACTTAGTTCCACAAGACGTTCCACAATTGACAAATTATCTAAGAATATGAATAAGCATTTTTCAGAAGAAGAAATAATAACTATTAATAATTATATGAAAAAAATTTTTTGTTTTGTTTTAAGGATTACATAATTTATACATAAAGCAATATTACGGCCAACCACCCCACCCCCTCTCCCTGGTCTGAATTTATGTTAAGTTGCTCTGTTCCCATGGAGAGAGCAGGACAGTCTTCATAGAGGCAAGTAACTCTCTATAACAGTGCATTATACAATATTTGGAATGACTTATTTTAAAAAATGTACAACCAAAGTCCTGAAGACACACTGTAGAACTTTGGGGATGTTTGCCTCCAACAAACTTCAGACTGCTCATCACCTTCACCATTCCAGTTTTTAAATCCTGAGTAAAGCTCCAAAATTCATTGATTGACTGATTGATTGATTGATTGATTAAGCCATGCCAATCTCATCTCTTTGGGGGGGGGCAATTATCAAATCACATCCTTTGACAAAAAAAAAAAACAAACAAACAAGGAAACAAACAAAACACCAACAATCCATTTAGAAGCATTTGTCTTAGACACTGGAACACCCAGATATGGCATACTCCTGCTTACTGATCCACATCTGTTGGAAGGTGGAGAGGGAGGCAAAGATGAAGCCTCTGATTCAGACAGAGTATTTGCGCTCAGATGGGACAATGATCTTGATTTCCATTGTGTTGGGGGCTAAGATTGTAATCTCTTCATTCTGTCAGCAATGCCTGGATACATGGTGGTATCACCAGATAATATGGTACTGGCATATACATCCTTAGGGATGTGAACATCACACTTCATGATTGAGTTGAAGGTAGCTTCATAGATTCCACATGATTCCATGCCTAAGAAAGATGGCTAGAAGAGAGCCTCTGGGCACTGGAACCTCTCATTGCCAGTGGTGATGACCTGACCATCAGGGAGCTCATCGCTCTTTACCAGAGAAGAGCTGGACGCAGCAGTGGCCATCTCCTGCTTGAAGCTGAGGTCTACGTGACACAGCTTTTCCTTGATGTCATGCACATTTTCCCTCTCAGCTGTGGCAGTGAAACTGTACCCTCTCTTAGTCAGGATCATCATGAGGTAATCCATCAGATCATGGTCAGCCAGATCCAGATGGAGTATGGCATGGGGAAGGACATAACCTTCATAGATGGGCACAATGTGGGTGACACCATCACCGGAATCCATCACAATACCAATGGTACAACCAAAGGCATACAAGGACAGCACAGCCTGGATGACAATGTATATAGCTGGCATGTTGAAGTTCTCAAACATGATCTGTGTCATCTTTTCTCTGTTGGCTTTGAGGTTCATGGGGGGCTTTCTGTGAGCAGTACAGGGTGCTCTTCATGGGCTACATGAAGCTCATTCTAGAAAGTATAATGCCAGATCTTCTCCATGTCATCCCAGTTGGTGACAATACCATGTTCAGTGGGATACTTCAGGATCAGAATATGTCTCTTGGTCTGGACCTCATCCCCCACATAGCTGTCTTTCTGGCCCATACTCACCATCACACCTTAATGTCTGGGGCACCCAACAATGGAAGGGAAGATGGCCTGAGGGGCATTGTCTCTGGCAAAGCCAGCTTTCACATTCCCAGTGCCATTGTCAACAATGAGCATAGCAATATCATCATCCATGAGGATCTTAGAAGTGGCAAGTTTAAACCCATAAGAGAGAGGAGGTGGTGCCACATCTGGAAGCAGTGGGGGGACAAGAGCACACTGGGTGAAAGAGCTCACAGCTTGTTCAGATTTTTTACAGTAATTTGGGTATCTGAATTGAGAATGGATTGAAGAGGGAAAAGACTGAAACCTAAATATCTAATTTATAGGCTATTAAGATCCTATAAGGGAGGGAAGATAGAATAATTCATGATATTGACATAGGAAGTCTATTCCCATGTGTGGAAAGATAGGACTGTCGTAAGCTTTGGAAAGATATTTTTAGTGTCAAAGTTTGAAATAATAACAAACTTCAGGTGATCAATAAGTTCACTTAATCAGAATAGCCCCTTATCTGAGCATTCTGCCTACTGGTATTTGTACTGTACATGATAGAAGGGGAGCTCAGACTAGAATAATGAGACAACAACTAAAAAAGAGCAGAACTGATGGAAATAATTACAAAGATCCATGACAGTAATGCTGATTGTTCTTGTAACTGAACAAAATCCACTGCATTACACCCAGAGAGAAAAATGGAGATTGTCTGCTCCTAAAGGGCAGGGAATATGTCTATTAAACTTGTCTTGAAAAGCATTCAGCCATGAATGTGGGTGCTAAATATCAACTTGTCAATTGTGAGGAGAATGTGTTTAGCTTTAAGAATCTATGGATAAATTCTTAAAAGAGTGGTCAAAAGATTTTGCTGTCAAAAATACATTAGACCAGTTCACATTTGGTCATCTCATAAATCCTATGGACCCATCCTATGAATAACTTTTTAGTTATTATTTTCTGTCTTATTAACAACTCTAAGGCAGAAGGGCAAATATTAGGCAAACAGGGTTAAGTGAATTGCCCAGGGACGTACATTTACAAAGTGTCTGAGGCCAAATTTGAACCTAAGTCCTCCCAACTCCAGGTCTAGTGCTCTAGCCACTGTGCCACCTAGCTGACTAATTATAATGCTTTTAAGCAATTTTTTGATTACTGATGCAATAAATTTTTATTGTTTCTATAACATTAGGTCACAAAGTGCAGACAATGTGGACAATGGCAGCACATTTAGAAATTTCACAAATTTACAGAATTCCATTGGTTTAACATTTTAAAATTTACAATTTTTTAAAAGAAACAAGTAACAAAAATGCAAATACCAGATTGTTGGAGGTTTTGTTGTTAGTCCAGTGCAATAAACCTTTTAAAGAAAAGTTTTTTTGAATACAATGCTTAATTATAATCAAAAAACAAATCACACCCTTTTTTATATCTCCTTCCACATAATCTCATATTTAGTAACAAAAGTTAAAGCAATTTTACTTAGTATTAAAAGCCAATTCCTTTTTAATGCATCAGTGAATAGTTATTCCAATTGAAAGACCAACCATTGTATGTAAAACCATTCCAAACATCAAAAGTTATACCTGATAAAATATAAAATTAAACATATATAATTACAAAGAAAACCAATTATTTTGAAAGTTGTTAAAATGGAAAAATAAAACAAATTAATAGACTTCAGGTTAAGAATCCCTGTCTCAGACTACAAAAACATGTATCCTTCAGTGTCATTCTCCCCACCATTTTCACATCTCATCTTTCTCCAAGATCATCCTTAATGTTCTATTCTACTTGTGTATGCTATCTACAATATTCTATGAAGTTCTCTATTCCACTGTATCAGATTCTATAAACTTCAAAATATCATGTAATTCCCAGTTTTCATTATTACCAACATAATCTAGATGTATAGGCAATGTAGTAAGAGGGTAAAAATTGAAAGGTCTCTTGCAATGGGAAAAAGCCAAACAATACCCAACAAAACCAATAGAGTTTGAAGGGACCATTGAAATCATCCCTCCCATCCTATAAATGAGGAAAGTGAGTCTGAGAGACGTTAGAACTGCTGTTTCATCAGAATCAAAAAATTTTATATGTTGGGTGGTGATAACGGTTGGTATTAACTTTACCTTTTTAGGTTAGATAGACCAATCATGACATGATAGGGAGAGTATAGGAAGCCCTGGATCAGTAACTAATGCTTAGGACAGAGTTTATTTTGCTGATGATCCCATCTTTATATTTTTGGTCCTCAGAAGTGGGTTCCTGCTTTTTTTAGCCTGTGACAATGTGAAATTAATTGTTAATTTTTAACTATTCTTTTAAAATCTTTCTTTTGTACCCCCTTTTGTATTTGTATTATCTTTTGTATTTGTAATGCAATTGTATTTCCCCCTTCCATAACACCAGGAACTCTGGAAACTCCCTGGTCTGGGAAAGCTCTGTAGGGTTTGTTCTTACTAGAGGATGTTGGCCCAGTTTGGGTTTTCCAGTCACCATAATGGGTGAAAACTCGTGGTCAGGTGATTAGATAGTGTAACCAATCACAATCCTACTTAAGGTTTCTGGGCTTTATGTAACCATCAAACTGTACCCCCCCAAAAAAGCTATTCTTATTGCATCAGGAGTCTTTGGTTACTGAAGGATCATTGACCTTTATTACTGATAACTCCAGGCTTGCCAATAAATAGATAAGTTCAGATGTTTTCTGCCTCAGTCTTTCATTATTTCAGATTTATTGTGATGACAAAGCCTGTGCCAAGGCTGACCACAAATCTTCACAGGAAGTGGATTTCCTATTCTAAAAGCTTAATTTCTTTATAACTGAGTTGTCATACCTGGAAAGTGGGGCTCCCAATACAGTGAAGCGTGCTTAACCACAAGCCACATTTCTAAAGAACTTTACCATTTCCCAAGAATTATAAAATAAATTACCATACACTTGATCCTCACAAAATATTGTGAGGTAGGCAAGGTAGGTTGTATAATCAATAGGGGACAGAGGAAAATGTGCTAGATTTGGAATCAGAAAAACCATTATCAAACTCTAGCTCTGCTGCTATGTGACTTTGGATAAATCATTTAACTTCACTGAGACTGTTTCATCAGTTATCAAATCAGAAAGTTAGATAAGAGCCTGAACTCTCACTTTGTTAAATAAGGAATTTTTTGTTGTTCAATCATTTCAGTCATATCTGACTATTCATGACACCATTTGGGTTTTTCATGAAAAGATATGAGAATGGTTTGCCAGTTTTCTTCTCCAGCTGATTTTACAGATGAAGAACTGAGGAAAAGCAAGTTGAGTGACTTATCCATGGTCACACAGCTAGTAAGTGTCTGAGATCAGATTTGAATTAAGAAAGCAAAGTCTTTTTGATTCCAAGCCTAATAATCTATCTACTGTTCCACCTAGCAGTCCCATCAATAAGGAAACTAAAATCTAAGCAGGCAGTATAATTTGCCACAGGACTCATGGCTAATAATAGTTAGGACAAGACTTAAATATGATGCTGGTCTGGATCCATATACAGCTTCCCTTGCCTACTATTCTGCTGCTTCTTCTGCTATACTTAGCAAGTAAATGACAGAGACAGACAGACAGATGCAGAAGTAGAGACAGAGAAAGGCAGGGAGACAGAGAAAAACTAGGAAAGAGATTAGAAAGATGAGAGAGAGGAGCAGAGACAAAGACAAGAGAGAAATGACAGAGTAACACAGAAAATAATAAGGAAAAAACATGAATAAGACACACTTTGTTTCCCAACTGCTATCACCAAAATAAGGATTAGGATGCCACAGTTCATTACTGTCCTGATTAATTAATTACCTTAAGGTCATATATAACATCCTAGAGGCCATTTGGCACCCATCTCCTAGGACTGTTGTGAGAACAAAATTAGAAAACATTTTAAAACAGGGGTTCCCAAACTTTTTTGACCTACTACCCCCTTTCCAGAAAAATATTACTTAGCCCCCTGGAAATTAATTTTTTTTAAATTTTAATAGCTATTAATAGGAAAGATAAATGCACCTGGGGCCATCACTACTTTCCTGGATTGCTGCAGCACCCACCAGGGGGCGGTAGCACCCACTTTGGGAATCACTGTTTTTAAAAGAACCTAAGAAATCTTAAAATACTATATAAATGTCTACAATTATTATTTGGTCATCAACTTAGCTAAATGAATGTTTTTATTCAATTTCATGAAATGATAGTGGGTTAGCTCTAAAAGGTTTCTTGGGGATTGTTTTTCCCCCTTGTATCATGGATCCCTCTGGTGAAGTCTATGAGCTCCTTAGAATAATGTTTTCAAATGCAGAAAATAAAATACATGGGATTGCAAAGGAAATCAGTTAGATTAAAATACATTTGTCAACACTAATTTTTTAAGTTTACAGATTCTAATTTAAGAGCCCCTTTTTCTTGTTCAAGTATATTATTTTAAAGATGGAAAACTAAGAGATGAAAAGATGAATTGATTTATCCAAGACCACGTGGAGATACAAGCTAGTGGCAAGGCTAGACTCTTGTCTCCTCATTCCCAACCTAGCTCTTTCCACCATGGCATAATGATGAAATGATATGGTCTTCTTAAAGGTCTAAAAGGAAACATCATGATCAGTAATGAAACATGTATAACATTTGATGTAGTCTTAGCACAAAGCTACACAGGGATGAAAGGTTCCCAGTGAACTGCATATTTATTAAATTCAATAAAATCTTCATTAACCAGAATGTTGAATGCTGAGGGATACTGGTTAATGGAACTTTATGATTCTCCAAAGAATATCCTGAAATGCTTTTAGTTTTTATTCCTTGTTGACAGTATTTCAAAACTACTTAACTATTATCCTTGCTTTAGAATGAAAATAGAAACAAACATAATTAAATCTTTTTTGGCAAGAAATGCTCTTTTAGGAAGTCAGTCTTCACCCCCTATTTGGGGGTGATTCAGGATTATAGATATAGAACATTGGCTTTATGTCTTCTGACCTGAGATCACATTCTGAAAATTAAGTAAACCACTGATATAAGCTTGTTCTTTCTTCTTTTTTCCCTTCTAGGTTCATCAAAAAGAAATAAAACACCAATGATGACTAAAAAGAAAAAAACAACAAAGATCTTGACTAATTAGGATGTTATCCTTTGTTGCTGACCAAAATATAAGATGAGGTTTCTGAAGGAAAATCAGGTTTTTTCTTCACTCTGCTCTTCAGTAATTTACATCCAATCATTTCTAATGATCAAAACTTAGAGGCTTCCAAGCCAGGTTTATTCAGGCTTGTTTTTCACTAGGCAAAAAAAGGATATAGATAAAGCATCAAGAAGTGACTAGAGAACTATTCTCAGGATCTTACAGATCACTATGTCCTTTTTATCCCTGGGTAGATTGGTGCTAAGACTAAATCAAAAATAGGAGAAATAGGATCAGTTCCTGTCTCTGAAACATACTATTTGACCCTTAGCAATTCTGTAAGCCTAACTTATATAAATGTAGAAGAAGTCTTTCCAGTGTGGGAAATCCTTTTACCAATAAAATCACAGACCTTTAAGAAAAGAAAAAATAAACTGGGTATGATTAAATTGCTTTAGCATCCTGGTCTAGTCTTATGATTAGAAAGGAAATTTAATAGGCAATTTGGACTTATAATATGCCAGATACTGTGATAAAATCAGGAGATTTAAAAAAAAGGCAAAAACATTTTCCAGATTTCAAGTAACTAATATTTACTGGGGGATAATGGCACGTTAATAACTATTTATGTGTAAGATCGAACCAGATTAAATGGAAGGTAATTTCATAGAAAAGGCTTTTGGAGAAAATGGAGAAAGTCCTACAGAAAATGAATCATTCAGTAATTCAACATTCATCAAATGCTTATTAAGTTCCAGAGACTGTGCTAAGTCTTGGGGTTACAAAAAGAGGTAAACGACAGTCCCTACCCTTAAAGAGTTCACAATTTTATGGAGGAAACAATATATAAATATATATGTATATATTAAATATATACAAAACAAACTACATAAAAGATAAAGAGGAGATAATTAATCAAGGGAAGGCACTAGAATGAAGAGTGATTGGGGAAGGCTTCAATAAAAAATAAGATTTCAGTTGGATTCAAAAGAAGCTAAGCAAGTCAGTAGGTAGGGTTGAGAAGGGAAAGTATTCCAGACATGGGGAACAATCAGGGAAAATGTGCAGAACCAAGAGTGTCTTGTTCCTAGGGAAGCCAGGAGGCCAATGACATTGGATCAAAGAGTCATGGTGAGGCGTAAGGATTGAGTTTTAAGAAGCCTGAAAAGATAGGAACGGGCTAAGTTATGAAGGGCTTTGACTACCAAAGGGAGCATTTTCTATTTGGTTCTGGAAGTGACTGGGAGCCACTGGAGTTTATTGAGTAGGGAATAATGTGGTCAGACATACATTTAAGGAAAATCACTTTGACAGCTGAATGGAGGATGGAATAGGGTAGATAAGAGTTTACTATCTCATTAATCTCATAGGCTTTCATGGTTCAATCATAACTTCTATATAAATAATTCTGAGATTGATATACTCCTAACCTAGAGTCACCCAATGCTAACTGCTCTCTTGGACATATTAAACTGGATGTCTGTAGGCAACTCAGGTCCATCATGTCCCAAACAGAACTCATTATCTTTCCCTCCTTTCTTCTCATCTTTCCAATTATTGCTGAGGGCACCATGATTCTTCTAGTTACGTAGATTCGCAAATCTGGTGTCATCCTCATTTCCTCCCTCTTCCCCAATGTATTCAAAACGCTGAAAGATCTTTTCATTTCTACCTTCACATCATGCCTCATATACATCCCCTTTTCTCACAGGCACCACCATAGTAGAGACCTTTGCCACTGCTTACCTGAATTATTGCAATAGCTTTCTAAGTGTTTTCCCAATCAATCACCATTCTGACTCTTCAAATCATGAAAAGCTATTATTTACAGTCCTATAGCTTCATTGGAAGAAAATTATTGGAAAAATAGGTGATTAACTCAGAGGCAGTTTAAAAATCAATCTTTAAGTGGAATCAAGTGATGGTAAATAATAACATCCGATGAATAAAAATATTGGCAAGTAGGATAAAAATGATTTGAATAAAGACTTATGGGAGAAAATAATTAGCCCCCCTCTGTTATTTTGTATATTGAGATATTTACCAAAGCTTTATAAAGGGGATGTCTTCATATTTGTGATTAAGTATGATTTAGATGAGTCAGAGAATTGTAAGGGATAAAGGCACTTAGAGCGAGAAGAGTTATGTTTGCATCCTGCTTCTGATACTAACTGTATCATTATGAGCAAACATTTCTTTGCAGAGACTTTATCCCATAAAATTTATCCCCATAAAATGCTGATAATAATATTTGTACTTCCTATCATACAAAGATATTGTGAGGAAAATATTTTGTTGACATACAAGTACTAGATAAGCTTCTATTATTCAATATTTATGTATTGTGAGAATGGCAATGTCAATATGGTTGGATCTTTCCAGGAATGGATCACCTGTTTAGCAGACCATTGGTCATAGATTGTATTTTTATAGTTAATATTTTAGTAGATGATACAAAATTAGTGCAATTCTTAGCAACTTCACCCTCTTTTCTGGCTTTTCTACCATACTCACTTTATTAGCTGAAGCAGAGGGCCCATATGGGGCTGAGGGTCATTTTATTCTCTTAACTTTTTATTCATGATGTGGCAGGTAATTAATAATAACTAAGGAAACAATCTGAGCTAAATAATTTATTAGCAAAACAAGCATTCCCTCTCTCCTTTCCCAACTCTCCAAACTTACTCATCCTCATCCCAACTTGGAAAGCCCCTATTCTTTCCTCCAATTAGAAAATGGATTACCTAATTTTGTATTCTAGTTCATTGTTCCCTGTTAATTAATTAATGCATAAAAATCTGTCTCCCCCTGTATTCGGTGTTCAGTGCCAAGTGGAGGAAATCTGTTTCTGTTTTGTCATGCAATTGGCATGCATTGCTTAATTTAAATCAATCAAAAATCAATCAGAAGCTCAAACCTTTGTTTTGTCAGTCACTTCTGATTCCACTTGCCACTTGCCACAATGGCTAAAGAATTCTTCTTCTAGAAGCTAACATTTGGGTGAGGATCCAACGATTTGCTTAATCTATCAGTCAACACTCATTTATTAACTGTATAGTTTGTGCCAAGCTCATAGCTAAGTGTCAAGGTTACAAAAAAATAAAGTGAAACAGACCCTGTCCTCTCAGGGCTTATTCTCTCTTTAGGAAGAAAACATGTTCATATAACCATCTATGCAAAAGGAATAAAAATAAGCAATAAGAAACAAAAATAAGAATCAGGAAAGGCTTTCTATAAAAGTAAGCAACTGAACTGAGCTTTGATGGAAACTAGTAGGATAGCTAGGTGGTACAGTGGATAGAGTGTTGGACTTGAAGACTCGTCTTTGTGAGTTCAAATCTGACCTCAGACACTTACTAGCTCTGTCACTTAACAACGTTTGCCTCAGTTTCCTTATCTGTAAAATGAGCTGGAGAAGATACCTCCACAGTATCTTTGCAAAAAATGGAGTGACAAAGAGTCAGACACAAATGAAAAGATTAAAAAACAGCAAAGCATTCCTAAGAGGCAGAGATGAGGAGGGAGTGCATTATAATCATAGGAGATAGTCAGTGCAAAATCACAGAGAAGTGAGAGATGGGGTGTCATTTATGAGAAACAAGATTGCTAGTTGGGTGGGCCTATGGAGTTGTAGACTGGAGCAAGATTGTCAGCAGGTATACCAGGAGCATATCCCCAACCTTTCTTGATTGGTCAAAGCAGGTAGAATAGCCATTCTGCTGGATTAGTTATCAAGAAACCTTGGATATTTCTAAGCTACGATGAGGCATTGGTAGAAGATTTTTGTGTAAACTAGGAGAATCAAGAAATACTTTTGGGGCAGCTGGGTAGCTCAGTGGATTGAGAGTCAGCCCTAAAGACAGGAGGTCCTAGGTTCAAATCTGGCCTCAGACACTTCCTAGTTGTGTGACCCTGGGCAAGTCACTTGACCTCCATTGCCTAGCCCTTACCACTTTTCTACCTAGGAGCCAATATACAGAAGTTAAGGGTTTAAAAAAAAAGAAATACTTTTATTCCTGATGGCCAGTAAGATATAAAACATTGGAAGGGGATTTATGGGCCAGTGAAAAATTGAAAAGTTATACATCATTCAGTTTCAACTCTAGCTCTCAGGATGGACGTTTGACCCAGCTGCTCTCAAACTATAAATGTTAACTCCAGCACGTATCTAACAGCTGTAATGGAAGAGAAATAGATAACGGACTAAAGAACACTGAGCCAGCTTTTCCTTGATTGTAATACAAAAGCATATTCCTGCTGCCTCAAGCTTTATTCTGTACAAACTGCTAAAAGTCATACACGATATGAACCAAGTATAAAGTGTAGCAAATGTCACCATTAATAATATCTCACATTTACATGTGCTTTAACATTTGTAAAGCATTTTATTTGCCACAAACCTGGGAGGTAGATAGTACAGGAATGATTATTACCATATTATAAAAAAGAAAGAAGAAGAGAGAGCAGAGAGAAAAGGGGGAGAGAGAAATATAGATGGAGAGAAGATGAGGGGAAGAAAAGGGGAAGGTAGGGAGAGAAAAACAAGATGAACAGAGGAGAGAGAGAAACAGAGATAAAGAGATGGGGTGGAAAGGAGAGGAGAGTGGGAGGAAGAAAGAGAAACAGAGAAAAAGAGATGAAGAGAGAGGGAAAGGGAGAAAAATAGAGATGGAGAGAGAGAAACAGAGATGGAGAGAGACAGAGAGAGACAGAGAGAGACAGAGAAAGACAGAGAGAGATAAAGTAGGAGGGAGAGAGAGACACAGAGAGAGAAACAGATGAAGAGAGAGAAACAGATGAAGAGAGAGGGAGAGAGAAACAGAGATGGAGAGATAGGGAGACAGAGATAAGGTGGGAGGGAGAAAGAGAAACAGAGATGGAGAGAGAGAAAAAGAGAGATGAAGAGACAGACAGAGAGACAGAGACAGACAGAGACAAAGAAAGACAGAGACAGACAGAGAAAGAGGGAAACAGAGATGGAGAGAGGGGGAGAGAGAAACAGAGATGGAGAGAGAGAAACAAAGACAGAGAGATACAGAGAGACAGAGAAAGACAGAGAGCGATAAGGTGGGAGGGAGAGCAAGAGAAGCAGAGATAAAAGAGAGACAGAGACAGACAGAGACAAAGACAGACAGAGAAAAACAGAGAGAGATAAGGTGGGAGAGAGAGAGAAACAGAGAGGGAGAGAGAGGGAGAGAGAAACAAAGACTTAGAGACACAGAGAGAGAGAGAGAGACAAAGACAGAGAAAGACAGAGAGAGATAAGGTGGGAGGGAGAGAGAGAAACATATGAAGAAAGAGAGACAGAGAAAGACAGAGAGAGACATAAGGTAGGGGGGAGAGAGAGAGAAAGAGAGAGAGAGAAACAGGTGAAAAGAGAGGGAGGGAGAAAGAAATAGAAATGGAGAGAGAGAGAAAGAGATGGAGAGAGAGAAAAAGACAGAGACAGAGAAAGACAGAGAGAGATAAAGTGGGAGGGAAAGAGAGAGAAACAGATGGAGAGACAGAGACAGAGAAAAAGACAGAGACAGAGAAAAACAGAGAGAGACAGAGAGACAGAAACAGAGACAGACAAAGAAAGACAGAGAGAGAGACAGAGAGAAAGGGAGAGAGAGATAGAGGCAGAGAAAGAGAGAGAGGGAGAAAGAATATAATATTCCTTAAATGTTTAGTATAGGATGGACTAGACACTAGATTTAGGGTTAGGGATGAATTTACAAGCTAGCAAGATAGTCCTTGACCTCAAGTAACTTAGATTTTAATAGTGAAAGACAACACATGAAGATACATTTAAAAGGGAGAGGGGGCACTATATTACTTAGAGCTAGTGACCTATGAGATAGAATCCTGGTTCTCACTATTAGAGCCCAGTGTGGTTGAAGCATTAGTGCCTAAGGTTCTAGTGGAAGATAAAAGGGGAAGGAAAAGGTCAAGATAATGGCTTTGGATGCATGTGACAGGGTTTGTAGGTAGTGACCAAAAAGGGAAGGAAAATGAGGTTCCACTATATTAAGTAATTTGTCAGTGAAAACACAGTTGGCACACATTTGAGGTAACATCCAATCCTAGGTCTTTTAACTCAAAAGGCCAGCACTCTCTATATTATCCCATGTTTTATTTCAATTGACCCTCATGTAGAAACTGGCCTGTGTAGGGTTTGACAGAGCTTCTTTCCCTCTTCTTTCCTCTTCTTTCACTAAATGGCACAGTGTGCATTCATTATGCTATCTCCCTGCCCATGAATGAGATGCAATAGGGCTCAGAAAGGAGTATCTGCATAGATATGAGCACAAGGATTGTTCTAATTATATAACTCTGTATTGATCACTTTTAATCTGAGCACCCATACCCAAAGAGAGGCAGAGTTGGAGGCATAAAAGATTGGCAATATTATAAGAATCCTAGAGAGCTATTCCCACCTTGGCAGTGAGTAGAATATACAACTGCTACAGTGTGTTTGGGACTAGCCAGGACTTGGTTTCTAGGGTAAATAGGATTGAGTTCATTGTTAGTAATACCACAGTGACTACTAAATGCCTATGAATGGGCAAATCAACCCTACCCAGACCAGAAAAACACTAGTCCCATTCAAAATCAACTGAATTGTTCATGTGTTTTGAAGAGACATATCAAGAATGAAAATACGAAGTTGTCTTCAAGGGTAAAAGGATCCAAACCAATGAAACCCATTAAAGAATAGTTGTTAGATTTTTTCAGCCTTTGAGAATTTAATTTGGACAATTTAAAGGCTGAAAGAATTAGATTTACATTATAATTAGGGATTATCTTCACTTCCTCCCATATTTAGAAGTGTGTTGAGTCTTGGGCTCTTGATAAGTTCATCTTGATCTTCCCTTCATACAAATGGAAGATGACTGTGCCATGGAAGATAACCGATTCCCTATCTAGCAGCCCAGGACACAACCAGGTGTGCCAGCATACTAATATATGTTGAGGTCTTTTAAAAAAAAGTTATATGAAATAGATCCAGCAACCCTACTAATTTTGAAAATCAATTTGTCAAACCCTTATCACCCTCCTATTGTTTATAAAGCACATTTTGCTAATGGTAAAAAACAAAACAAAAAACCTTATACAAACACCTTATAGTCATCTCTGGGAGACTGGCATAAAAGCATGCACATAGCTAAGCATAACATAAGATAATAAGAGAAGGAAGCAAGTATTAGGAACTAGGAAAATCAAGGAAAGTTTCATGGAGAGGACAGAACCTGAACTGAGCCTTGTAGGGACATAAAGATCTTGACAGTCAGCAATGAAGATGGATGTACAATAGCCTGGAATGTTATTCTATAGAGGAGTATGGCTAAGTGAAGTCACATATGTCCTGAAACATGGTATTTGCCAATAATATTATTTTTTAGGAAATAGAATCATAGATTTTGAGCTGAAAAGACTGAGTCCACTTTATTGTTGTTTTTTGTTATTTTGTTAATGTTCAGTCGTGTCCAGTTCTTTGTGACCCCATGGACTTGTCCATTGCATTTTCTTGGCAAAGATACTGTATTGGGTTTGCCATTTCTTTCTCAGTATGTCTCTAGAGGAACTGAAGCAAATAAGGGTTAAGTGACTTGCCCAGGATCACACAGCTAGTAATTATCTGAGGTTGAATTTGAAGTGGATCTTCCTGACTCCAGGCATGGTGTGCTATCCACCTCGTCACTTGGCTGCCCCATTGTATTGCCCCTTCATTTTGGAGATTAGGAATCTGAGGGTCTTAGATTATCAATTACTTGGCATTTGGCATTCTCTGGTATTCTCCAACATGCCTTCCTTCCCCCAGAAACTCATCATTTGGAAATCACATTTGCAATAAGACTGTGTCGTCCTGGTATACATATTTTATCAGACCCCTTTATCCATCTGATCAAACCCTCTGGCTAGAGGGCAGAGCCATGGGTTCCCATGCCTCTATCTAAAACATAGAGCTCTGTTCATTTTTTTCTCTCCATTTCTCATCAGCTGAATTGCTTTTGAATTTCTATGGAATTCTCTGCATACCTTTTCTGCTCCCCCTCTTTAGCTTCTTTTTGTGTATTGTTTCCCCCTTCCCCTTAGATTATGCTGGAAACTCCCTGAAGTCAAGAACTGTCTTTGGTTGTGTATGCTTACTCCTTGTGACAGGAGAGGTGCTTAATAAATTTTTAAACTTGTTTTTTGCCTTAGTAACAACTCTAAAATAGAAGGACAAGGGTTAGGCAAACAGGGTTAAGTGATTTTCCCACAGTCTCAGAGCTAGGAAGTGTCTACAGTCAGATTCAAACCCCGGTCCTCACAACTCCAGTATATCCACTGTACCACCACCTACTTGCCCCATAAATGTGAGGTTTTTTGACTGGCTGATAACTTATTCAATGAGATAAGTATTAGAGTCAGAACTTGAAACCAGGTCCACTAACTCCAAGTACAGTGTTATTATTACACCACACTGCCTCAAATAAGTAGCGTTATGCATCTCCTTTTCTTCCTCTAAAAGATTCTTGCTTATCTAGGAGGGATAAATAAGGCTAGACAAGAATTGGGGGACCCTTAAAAGTCAATGACCTTTCCCAGTTATCTTGCTGAAAAAAATAATCTTTATATATTTTAGACATCTAGTAGTACTATGTAATTTATTATTATTATATTTATTAGTATTATTATTCCATCAGAAACACCAGTAAATGGAAAAAGTTAGGCAGCCTAGTTCAGTGGAGTCTAAAATGCATTTTGCCTTAGCAGTTGTCCTTCAGAAGCTTATCCCAACACAGCATGATCTGTGAGCCACCTGAAAGGGAATAGGGGACCAAGTTGACTTGTCACATGTGCAAACTGCTAAGCTCCAAAGGGCAGCAGATCTGGAGAAATTCTTTGAAAATCCTAATCTTGTCTAAATTGGGACCAATCTGTTCAATGTAGAGATGAAAGCTAATAAGGCAGTTTAAGGTTACTAATCCATCTCTGAAGACTTTCCACTTGCCTCCCACTGTGGAGAGACAAGCCACTGATGCCTTTCAGTAAAAAACTGTATCTGTCAGCAGGTGTAACACAGCTGAGATGCCTGCTGAACACACCTGCCCCAGCTCAGCAGGATTTATATGTGAACCTGAAATCTTGGAAGGAGATGGTTGGAAGCACACACTACAGTAAGCTCTTGGTTACCAGATCTGATTGTGATTCTTTTTAACTGAATAGAAAATTAACATATTTAATGTCATCACATGGGGGGAAAAAAGCCAAAAACAAAAATGAAAACAAAAGCTTCCACTTTAAAATGCTGTCATCTAGTTACTAGAATGTCAAATAAACTAACTTTTCCTTAGGGCTCAAGTTTGAACTCTTGACTAATGTCCAAAATGATTGAGAAACTAACGGTAAATCCATGAACTGTATTTCTTTTTAAGTTACGGAATCAGAAAAATAATAATTTTATTACTGCATTCTGTTTGTTTAAGCAAGCATTGATTGGAGCTCTCAAGAATGTGAAGGTGAATTGCAAATGAATTTCATAGGCTAATTACTTAATACATGTTATTAAATTGGAAGATCTTGCTTAAATCATTAGTCTTGAGCGTAGAAGGCTTAACAATGGTATATTTCATAAATTGGTTGATTTCATGGCAGAAGACAATGTATAGGTTTCAGGTCAAAACATATATTTCCATATAGAGTTTGTTTCCACCAACATGCTCTCACTTTGGATTCTATTCAGATCTCCTCCAATGGGGTATGCATTAGCTTTTAGGAAAAGGAGAAAATTTTGTCTCTAACATCCTTTTCTGTGACAGTCATCCAAATGAATGAGAGAAAAGGTCTGTATTGTGTAATTAGAAAATCTTGAACCCCTGAACTACATTACCCAGAATCTTTTTTCCCTCTGTCCAAGTTGCGTGCTTATGTTGTTTATATATAGTTGTGTGTAACCCCACGCTCTCTCTCTCTTCTCCTGCATGTGTGGTCGGGGAACTTTCTTTCTTTACTTAGGTTGTTAATTTTCCTTTTGCTTCAAGTTACTATAATAAAAACATATAAAATTATAATATTTGGAGTATTTGGATATTAATTTTAAATTGTAATATTATACTAGTCCAATACCAGCTCTATTCAATACAATAATAATTTATTATTATAAGCCAATATAGGACAGAAGAAGAATAAGGCCA
The DNA here is from genome assembly GCF_016433145.1 of Gracilinanus agilis. Taxonomy (NCBI): domain Eukaryota; kingdom Metazoa; phylum Chordata; class Mammalia; order Didelphimorphia; family Didelphidae; genus Gracilinanus; species Gracilinanus agilis. Next base: position 246,346,642 of record NC_058135.1, read on the forward strand.
ATGTGGGACATCCAAAGATAAAATTAAAATGCAAAGGTTTGCCAAGCAAGCTGCCTGCCTCTTAAATGGATAATTGTTAGACTAAGATCAAAAAACTTATATTCTTGAGAGGCAACATAACACAACAAAGGACCAGGACTCAGGAGTGAACTTAATTTCAAATCAGATCTCAGAGAGTTACTGTTTATGTCAAGAGCACATCACTTAACCTTTCATTAAAAAATTAACCTTAATAAATACATCATCAAAAATTAGTCCTTCTATATACACAGTGGAATAAAGAGGGTTGTATGTAAAACTCTGAACCTGTGTGATATATTGCCACTTAACCTCAGTTCTTTCATCTGCAAAATAGGGATAATAATATGTCTAGTCCCTCCATTACACAGTTAATGTTGACTTACAATGGAATAATATATGTAAAGCACATGGCAAATCTTCTAGAAATGTTAATGATTATTATTAGTTTAGGGTCTGATTATGTGACCTAAGGCAACAGAGTAGGTTCTTAGTAAATATTCTTTTTGTTTGTTTGTTTTAACCTTTGCTTTCTGTCTTAGTAACAATTCTAAGATAGAAAGACAAAGGCTAGGCAAAATGAGGTTAAATGACTTACACACAGTCACACAGCTATACCCTCTGGATCTCAATATTCTTAACTATAAACTGAGGAAGGTGGACTAGAAAACCTCTACGGTCCTTTAGAAGTCTAAGGAAGGACAAAGAAAAAAAGCCAGTTGTGAGAAAAAGTACAAAAAAGGCATGAACCCTAAAGATGGAGGTTATGGAAAGAAACTTTATGGATTATTGAAAGAATATTTTGGATAGACCCCAATCGTTTTCTATTTCAAAGGAAGCTGGTAAAGGAAAGATACATAAAATTAACTTTAATGAGCACCTTCTTCTGTACCTGTGACTGTGCTATTCTCTATGCTCTGAAGCTACCAAAAAGATATAGATGAGATTTCCTAACTGCAAGGGATTTATAGTTTAATTGAAGAAAAAAAGACAAGGGACAATGAAGAAGAAGAGAGTATGGTGATAGTATTTATAGCCAATATGCACATAGCATTCATTCTAATTCAAGCCCCCAGATAACTATGAAATAGATACTTGAGCCATTGTCATCTCTATTTTGCAGAGGCAAAAAACTGAGACCAGATAAAGTAAAGTTACTTGTCATTGAACCCATAAGCACTACATATCAGAGGTGAGATTTGTAGCCTCCAAGTCAACCAGGTTCAAAACCTTGGTGTCACTCTCAACTCCTCATTCTCACCCTCCTTATCCAATTCTTTGTCAAAGCCTGATTATTCTACCTTTAAAATACCTTTAGTATATGTACCATTCTCTCCTTTGACACTGTTACCACTTTGTAGGCTCTTATTCTTTCATGACCTAGACTATTGCAATAGCCTTCTGGTTGGTCTTCACTGTCCCAGGTCTTTCCCTATTCCAGTCTATTTTGCATTCAAAAAACACCAAAGTTGCCTATCACTTCCAGAATCAAATATAAAATCTTGTTTAGAATCCAAGGACCTTGATAATATGGTCCTCCTTTACTTCTCTAGTCTTCTTACCTGTTAGATGCCCCACCATACATCCATACCCACATGGGTACATATACCATGTACTCCATAATCCAGCATCACTGGCTTCCCTGATTTTCTTTAAATAACTCTCTACATCCCAATTCCCAGCATTTTTCACTGACCTTCCACTTTTCTCTTCTCATCTCTTTCCTCCTAACTTCCCTGGATTCCTTTAAGACTCACCTAAAATCTCAAATTCTATGAGAAACCTTTGTATATTTAGAAAATCTTGAACCCCTAAAACTGCATTACCCAGAATGCTTTTCCCTTTGTGCATGTTTGCATCTTCACATAATTGTTTATAAGTTCTGTAGATCCTCCCACTCGCTCTCTTCTCTGGCTGGGTTAGCACCTTTTGCTCTAGTTTTTTATGTTAGTTATTATTAATAAATCTTCTTAAATATAATGCTTAGAATATTGGGTATTAATTTTAATCTTTACACCTTTCCATTTATCTTTTGATGCTGGATAGTCTCTATTGATTATCTCTAATTTATCTTGTGTATAATTTGTCTGTCTGTAGTTATTTACATATTGTCTCTTCCAGAAGACTTGTGATATCCTCCAGAGCAGAGTAAAAAATAAAATTAATATATATTTTTATTAATATATTTACTAATTTTAATATTATTAATTTATTAGTTTATTGCTATATAATATAGATAATTAAAAATAGTATGGTTTACAAGATTTATTAGTAAGTGCTAGAAAATAAACCCATGCACCATGCTAGCTTAGGCTGTTCAAACAGCCCGCTCCACCATGCTGCCATAGGAAGGAAAGAGACTCAGCCATGCAAGACCTCATAATATATCCTCCCTGTCTACATCAGCGCATAATGACAGAAAGCCAGTGGACTCATGGGAAATGTAGTTCAAAGACCCCAAAAATTTCCAATAACACAGCAGGGAAATTTTTTAAAATTTTCTTTGAAACTTCAGGACTTAACACAGGACCTGGGACACAGTAGGCAGTTAATAAATATTTGTTGACTGGACAAATCCAAGGGTAGCATTCTATCCACTCTGCCAGCTTGCTTCTTATAATATAGGGGAGCAGTGCTAATAGGAAAGTCCTATTTCCTGGATAATTGCAAATGGAATTAGAGAATAGAGGGATTATCATAAGCACTGAAGACTTCACAGAGTTGGCAATATTTGAACTAGGACTTGAAGGGATGACTGTGCTATATGAATAGGTGGGAAGGAAGAAATGGGAAGAAACAATCAATAAAGAGAAAGAGAAGAGCTTGATAAAAAGTCCAAGCCTGACAAGAATTGTATAATCCACATAGAATCTATTAAAAGAGATCTACATAAGGGGTCTGGACAAATTTTTCAGCTGAATTGAGTGGGTTCTATCCCCATAAACAGTACATTTAGGCTCAGCAATTCCAATTTAATAAACACATATTAAAGCCCAACTAAGTGCAAGGCATGGTGATGTGATTCTCTGGTATGGGAATCTAGCCTTGATTCTGCCCTTGGATCCAGTGGGTGAAACTGAGCCTTATAGCATATTTTTCAGGCTCATAATTGTTGGCCCAGAAACCAGCCATCTCTTTTAGAGAGCAGAATGCTCCAATCTACTGTTTGTAGCCTGTCAACTTCTTTAGTATGGCAGAGTTCAGGGCCACCACATCTTGTGTGGCAGCCTTCCCAGAAAAAATAAAATAAATTGTAAAAGATGCCATTTTAACAATTATGCTAATCGCCTTTTGTTCATGATGGCCCATCATATTTGGAAAGTACTCATTCTCTGTTCCAGTGCTGATTCAACGGTTCACTCCATGGCAATTCGCTTGTAATATGTCAACAGTTTCATCTACATTAATAACTTCCTAATGCCAAGGTCTCATAATTAAGAGGCTCATTTTGACAGAATTGTTACAGTCCTGCCATTTAGGAAGGAGAAAGGGGGAAGGAGTGAAAAAAGAAATTTATTTTCCTAATGTTAAGTGTTTGCATGTGTAGTAGACACTAAATACCTGTAGCCTCTGTGTTCTGCAAATAAACAGATTGGAATTACCACCTGTAATGTTTCATTCGACTGGTAAAATGTGATATACTGACAAAATTACACCACAAGATTCATTTTATTTGGGAATAAATAAGAAGCGGCTGTAATGTAATGGTAGGAATGCTGGTCCTGGTGTCAGTAAAAGTTGGGTTTAAAAACTTGTCTCTGACACAGTCACCTCCTTGGAGACTTGAGTTAATTATGGTTATGATTTCTTCGATAGAGTTTTCTTAGCTGGAATTCTTTCAAAGACATAGCCATAGGTATTTGGCATATTAATAAAGCTGGGAAAAACAGATTTTTTGCTCACATTTAATTCAATTGAATAAATATAGGGTACATCAAAAGCTTTCATTGTTTAAAACCACTAAGACTTTTGGGTCACTGATTATGAACTACCTCTCCTATGCCTGGCAGGATACAAAGACAAAAATAAAACAAACAAAATAATCTGTGCACTCCTGTATTCAAGATAATGGAGTGAATCCCTTGTTTATTATGACAACAGCCAAAATGGCCTCTCCCTTAAATAATTGTCTTCAAGGAGAGAAAATTTAGAGTCTTCTGGGTGAAAATAATACACACACACACACACACACACACACACACACACACACACACACACAAAAATATAAACTACTGGTCTAAGACTCTCCTAAGCTGTATGACTCTGAACAAGTCACTTAATCCCAATTGTCTGGTCCTTGCTACTCTTCTATCTTACAAATGATACTAAGGCAGAAGGTAAGGGTATAAAAATAAGAAAAGAAAATATAAACTAGATGCAAAGTAATTAGGGGCAACTTGGCTGGACAAAGAATAAAGTAGGAAAGCTCTCATAGTAGAGGATGCATGGTCTAAGCCAGGGAATCAACCAAGTGCTGAATGAGGAGGGCTTGGGGAAAACCTTCACAAAGTCATAGAGACAGAAGGTAGGATATTTTATTATAGGAGAAAGGAATAGTCCAATCTAGCTGGAATATCAAGCTTGAGAGGGGTACAATGTAAAATCATTTTAAAAATAAACTTTAAGTGTAAAAAAAAAACAAAACTGACTCAATCACCACTGATGTTATTTTCTGCATCCCTAGTCCTCAACTTCTTTACCGAATAGAAGGATGTGTTTTCTCTTTTGTTCTCTGGAACCAAGATAATTTGGTACAATTAATCAAAATTCACAAAATTTCTGAATATGAGAATTCGAAAAACTAAAAGAAAATAATGATAATCATAGCATTTACATAGTCTTTAACATTTATAAAGTGCTTTACATGGTCTTTTATTCAATGTTCATAGCAACCATGTGAAGTGTCATTAGAATACCCATTTTATATCAGAGGATATTGAGAAAAGCAGAGGTTAAATTATTTTGCCAAGGTTAAATATCTGTGGAAGGACTCAAATTCAAGTCTTCTTAAGCATGTCTAGCACTCAAGATTCAAATTCAAGTTTTACCAACTGTAAACCCAACACTCTTTCCATTGCCACCTCACTGCCCAAAACATTTTATAGTAGTATCAGATTCAAAGAGAAATAGAAGATTCATGTGGAACACATATTGATTCAGAAAACCACAATAACCTCATCTAAGTTCAATTTTATTTTTATTTATTTTATTCAGTAGTTCCCAATTACATTATAATCTTATTTGGGACACAGAAAAAACATGAGTTTCACACCTCTATTCTCTACATATTATCTTATTTGGTCCTTATAAAAAGCCTATGAGATAGGTGCTATTATAATCCCTGTTTTGCATATAGGTTTAGTGACTTATCCAGGATCATACTGTTATTATGTCTGAGGTTAGATTGAATTTAGGTCTTGCTAGCAAGTCTGGCACTCTTTATACTATGCTACCTAGCTGCTAAAAAGGGGATATAAAAAAAGAATTCTTGAAAAAGTAAAATACATACACAGAGAGGAAACACCATTATTAATTGATACAAGTTAAGATAATGAAAGAATGAATAAAAAAGCATTCACTAAATGTGCCAGGCAACACAAATGCATGTTCACACATATGTGGATATATGTATAAATGCATAATATACAAATTTGCTAACAATCATTAATTTTTGCTTCGTACTGAAAAGTTATTCTTAGCATTTCAGGTAATGGGGTGATCCCTTATTTATTATAAGAACAGATCCAAAACTACCACTCCCTTAAACAATCGTCCTTAAAAAGAAAAAATAAGGTAAAATTTTAATATGCGAAAAAAAGGATATGATTAGCTCCCCCTTAGATAATTGCCTTATATAACTGAAAGTCCCTGCCTCAGATGAGTGTCTTAATGGGGAGAAAAACAACTTATAATTTAATATGAGAAAAAGAAAAAAAGTTTGAAAATACTAGCTCATTTGTCAAATGTTTTAATAGTTAGCTTAATTGAAAGGAATAATATAGAAAAAAAAGTCAGGCATAACATGAGTTTTCTACGACTGCTTTTAAGAAAAGGGGTGATTATAATAGGTAGAGCCAGTATGAGTGATGATAGGGTTGTTTTGAGAGATCTAATAGCCTACAGTTGAAAAATGAAAATTAAACTGGAAGAGCAAATTTTAAAACATCTATCTATCTATCCATCCATCCATCCATCCATCCATCCATCCATCTACCTACCTATCTATCTATCTATCTGTCTGTCTGTCTGTCTGTCTGCCTGTCTGTCTGTCTATCTATCTGTCATCTATCTTATTTCTCTATTTCTCTATCTCTATCTCTTTGGGTCTTTCTGTTTATCTGTGCACAGAGCACTGGGCTTGGAATTAGGAAGACTTCATCTTTAGGAGTTCAAATCTGGCCTAAGGCACTTGGCCTTATGACTGGAGGCAAATCACTTAACCCTCTTTACCTCAGTTTCTCATCTGTAAAATGAGTTGAAGAGGAAATGGCAGACCACTCCAGTGACTTTGCAAAGAAAAAACCCTTAAATAGGGTCATGAAGATTTGAAAATGCCTGAAAAGACTGAATTACAGAAACCTGGAGTAAGGATAGATCTAAGTTCAAATCTATCCTCAGACACTACCTAGCTGTGTAACAATGGGAAGTTATTTAACATCTTTGTGCCTCAGGTTCCTAATCTATAAAATAGTAATAAAAATAATAAATGTTTCTCAGGTCTGTTGTGAGGATCTACTAGGACTACAGATGAAAGGTGCATTTCAAAACTTAAGGTACTAAAAATGCTTCTTGTTATTGCTATCGTTTATCAGTATATTTTCTATCATTATTTCTATATACATAGGTGAGTATATGTAAGAAAAGAACATTACTATACACAAATCTAATTGACTTATTAAGACTTCTTTAAATAATATTATTGTTTTTATCTTGCATGCCTAGCACTAGGATGCAATAAGGGAGTTAAACAGTTATTGCATAATTTTCACAGTTACAAGATTTCACATTATGGAATGGACTTCAAATGCTATTTGGAAAAACTCACACTTGAAAAGAGATCTTCATTTTAATGTGCTAAAAAAATGTTCATGTAACTTTTGCTTCAAGACTCTCAATGAGAGGAGAAGGGGGCTTCCTGCTGCTTCCTATAGCAACCTATTCTTGAGTATAAATTTATCCCTTTTTGATGCCTAAAATTAAACCAAATTCTGCACTCTGGAGACCAAAGAAAACAAATTCAATTACTTTTATTTTTTAAACCCATAACTTCTGTCTTACAATCAATACTAAGTATTCCTTATACTAATATAAAAATATAATTAGTATAATTCATTATACTAGTATAACAATACTAAGTTTCCTAGACAGAAGAGTGGTGAGGGCTAGGCAATTGGGATGAAGTGGCTTGCCCAGGGTCACATAGCAAGGAAGTATCTAAAGCCAGAATTTAACCCAGGACCTTCAACATGTAGACATGGCTCTCTATCCACTGAGCCACTTAGATGCCCCAAGTTCAATAACTTTATAATGTCAAAATCATTATAGCTTTCTTGTTTTCCCCAGTCTTCTCTTCTTCAGATTAAGCACCCTTCAAGTATTTCTCATATTATATGGTCATAAAGCTTCTCCCTCCTAGTGTCTTTTTTCTGGATTTTCTCCAACTTATCAAGAGTCTTCCAGAAATGTGGTACCAAAAAAAATAGACATGGTGTTATCCAAGTGGAATCTAGTGCACTCCTTAGTACTGTAAGCTATACTCTAGTAATGCAGTCCAAGGTTCTTTAGGCAAGTTGTAGCTTTGCTTGTCTCAGAGACTTGAAGTCATTAATTCAATTCAACAAACATGTATTAAGTGCCTACTACATTCCAAGTATTCTGCTAAGTGTTAATGATAAAAATGAGAAAAAGATGGTTCCTGTGCTCAAGGAATTTATAATGTAAAGGGGGAAGACAATACACAGAAGGAAGAAGAAAGAGGGCAAGGAAGAAGATGAAGAAATTTGTCAGTCACTATCCTATCCCATGGAGTCAAAACCAAGTAGAACTATTCATGGAAAATGGAGTTACCTGTGAGGTTCTGAAACCCCTTGGAAGGAAGACTTTGAGTAGGAGTTTAATCAACCAAACAGAAAGAGGGAACTAAAGGAGCTGAGGTGTTAAGTATCAAAAATTGAATCATTTCTTATAGTGATGAGATTTCAAGTGATCATATATGTATATTTTACTATTTTCTTACTTATCTTGGGTATAAACTACCTACTAGCCATTTGTTTCCAGTTCTACCCAGTCCAAAAGTCATTCTCTTTGGAAGAGAAAACAGAACTTAAAAATTAAGAACCTATGTCTTTTTCTGTTTTGTCATTTATCATAAATCCATCTATTCTTTGTTTTTACCCATTTTTACTCTTCTTTTAATACCATTTCAAGATGATATCATCCTTTATTATCTACCATTACCATCCTCCTCAATTACCTTCCCCTGCTTCCATCTTCTATACATAAACATTTTAAACTACATTGAACACTTCAGAACTCTCATTTTTATAGGATCATAGTCACCACCAAGTTCAGTCATTCACTTTATAGATGAGGAAAATGATATACTTACAGGTTATGTGATTTGCCCAGGGTAAGAGCTCTAGTATCATGTCTTAGCCTAGATCCTTGTCCTCAAACCCAAAACTCTCTCTACTACTAAACACTCCATCTGCCCAGAATGATTACTCTTTGTTTCTTTGTCATTTCAATTTTGAGGATTTCCCAGAGCTCCTCAGGATCTTACCATCTAGAATTTCAATCCATAAGATATTCCCTATCCATCACCTTCTAAAAATCATCTCTGAAATTTTAATGTTGACAATCCTGGCTTTCCTCTCTGTCTCTATCATAACTCTTGGAGGTATTGGCCATTTCTCCCCAAAGTTTCCAAGATATTTGTAATCAAGCAATCATTTCTTCCCCATTGAGGACCATCAAATCTAGACTAAAGTTCTCTTTATCCATTCATCTATTATTTTTGAAAGAAGAAATTTCCATGAAGGCAAAGCAAGTCAGTCTAATTTTGGCAGAGAGAATACTCCAACAGATGTCTGGATAATTGAATTTTTCCATCACCACTGTATCATCCTTCTGTGCTAGGCTGATGATCCATATCCTAAACTAGTCATTTATTTAGGATGGTATATAGCAGTATATAGCACACTTGGATGGCATCACTTTTATTTATCTCTCCATTGATCTTCACTCAAATGTTCTCCACCATGTTTCCCTATTCTGATTCCTGAAGTTCATTACATCATCAATCAACAAAAATTAAACATGTATTTTGCTGTTAACATATATAAGATGCTACATCTCCCCCATTACCAAGTAAACTGCATTATATATAGTAGGTAATGCAAAAATGTTAGCCAAATGAATTTTTAACTTAGCAATGTAGATGCAGCATGTATCTTTATTTAGGTCAGAACAGCAGCATTGTTTAGTGAAAATTGCACTGTATTAAAAAATATATATATAATGGAGAGAGAGAGAGAGAGAGAGAGAGAGAGAGAGAGAGCAGGGTAACAGGGGATTTGCCCAAGAATGCAGAAATCTAAAGCACACACAAAATTTGATTTAATAATTTTTAAACATTGTGAAAATTTTAAATTCTGTTACTTATTCATTTTGTTAGCATGAAAACTTCTTTAGCAGTAAATAACTCCCTTTATCACCTAATTATTGAGAAGTATTTATTGAACTAGGATGTTACTGCTCAAGGAGTTTGCCCCTAGGCTGGCCTTCCTAAGACATCAGTTTCTCCATCATGGTATTTGAACATCTTTCTCTCAATGGAAATGTATCAAGTCTTCTTTCTATCCATGGGGGTCAATGAAGATTTTCCAGGCATCTTTTCCTCCAAAAAGTGGCATCTAGACATCTCCCTTCCTACACAAAGAAATTTGCCTTAATCATTCCTTATAACATGCCTATGTTTGCATTATGATAAAATATTAAGTTGAAAATATATTTAATTCTTTTTGTCCCAGGTAGTAAAGTTTCTAATCACTGATTTTAAAAAATTAGGGTTTAAGTCTTGCTCTGCCATTTGCTGGTTTTGCATTCATATGAAGAAAGTATCTTTTGATGGCTCAATTTCTTTATCTACTAAACAGAAAGAAATTTTTTTCTTGATTTACTTTCCCTTAAGGATTATTGTAAGGACTGTGACTTTGTAAACAATAAAGTACTAGCTTCATGTGAGCTACCATCAAATTAGTATTAGCTAGGGCTGAATATTTTCTGCCAAAATATATTTTTAAAAGCCCTGTAGCATGAATTGTAATTACAAATTATACATTTTAGAGATGTCTTATTTGTAGCCAAGATTCACTGACCAGGGCCAACACAATTAAGAGTCAGATATTAGATCATATCTAAAGAGCTGAAGACTGTGGTTAGGAGGGCATAGAAAGAATCTGTCTCTTGTACTAGTTAAATACCCATTATTTTATGGAAGTGTTAATAGAAAGACTGATAGCATCTATGAGAGAAACAACACCTTCATAAAAATGCCCATTTGAGCTAACACAGTATCTGTAATTGAATTTCATTGAAGCCAGTTAATGTTGCAGACTCAATATTTGTATTAGTGTTGGGAAACCCACGCATTTGGAAATCATGTTAGAAATTAAGAGTTGTTGATGTTCTAAGGGAAAACATCATCTCTACTGTGCAGAATCTTTCTATGTAAGAGTATATGCAATCAAGAATTTTCTTGTTAAGAGAATGAAAAGACAAACAAATGCTCCTTATGGATTTGCATAAGTCTTAAATATACATACATTTTTCATGGAAAATATCCTTTCAAATGTTTTTGATCTACCAAAAAAAAAAGATGAAGGGAGGATAAAATAAGGGACTTTGCACATTTTCCTAGGAGTCACATCATTACTAAGGCAAAGTCCTGAAAATAGATACCTATAGATAACAACAGCAAGAATTTAATTACTGTTCATAATGATAAATTGTGTTCAAAGATAAAGGAAAGTCATGAGGATGCTTTGTATTTATCATTTTTAAAGGCTTTAACCATCTTCTCCTAGAAAGCCTAACTAGTGCCAAATTTCCTTTTATCAAATTCTGAAATAGCATCCTAATTTCTGAGACTTGGAATTTGAATTCAGCTAGAGAACTTGGTGCCACAGTTTTAATTCTAATTTACAGAATAGATTTTCAGAAATTATATTCAAACCACCTAACATTGGTACTACCTGTCAGCAGAAGAAACTGAGACCATGTAGGACAATGACTTAAATTCACTTATTATGCTTAAAAATGCAGAACTGCTTAATGTCAAGATCATCCTGCTAGTATGGACATTAAGTAAAATTGTATAGAATATTAAGGATGTCCCCATGCTATATGTTACTTGCCTAATAATAGCATTGACCATTGTATATAAATCATCTAGTTAAATAAACATGAGTTTTCTGATTTCCCAAACACATAAGATAGTAATTGTCCCTAATGTTGAGACTCTGATTAAGTTCCAAAGTGAATCCATTTTAATATTAGTGGCTTGCTAAATTTAGTTGTGACATAGATTATATGATGATATTTATTGTGCATAGGCTAATATATGTATATAGAGGTATATAAACGTGTTCCATATGTACATTATAGAAGATAAATTGGGGAGATGACTCTATATAATAATGGTATTTGATATTTATGATGGTCTAAAATTAGCAAGGTTCTTTACATGCATTAACTTACTTGAGCCTGACAACATCATTTTAAGGAACTCATTATTAGTCTTATCTCCAATTAACAGAAAAGAAAACTGAGATTCAGAGAGGGTTATACTTGCCAAAAGTCATATAGCTATTGGAAGCAATACACAAAATGTAGGCTTCTTGAGCCCATGTCCAACTTACCATTATTCACCAAGCTACACAATTTACCAGGCACTGAACTGGAGACAGAAGGTTTGGTATAGCATAGGTATTCGGGAGATATTCTGTTATCTGCCTGTTTAACTATGGGTAGGTCAGTTTACCTTTCTTGTTCTCATTTTACACATATATGAAAGGAGGGGATTATATTTAATGATCTTAGAGGCTTCCTTTATAACTCAGATATTTTGTGATTCTAATAATTATTGCATTTGTAATAAGATTCAATGTGGTGTTGTCTTCTCAGAAGTCTAAGACAAGTAATAATTAAATGGTTTCTAACAAGAGTTCTAATTCAAGTTATGGTTTAATTTTGAAGGATGAAGTAGAGAGACAGGGACACTAGAATTTTTTTTCTTTTGGGGAAAGTATCTGATTATACACAATATACGAGGACTTGGTTACTAAAATAATTAAGAAGGGATAATTTTCAGAGAAGTTGTAGAATCTAAGCCCAAAAAGATAAGAAAAGCAAAAGAAAAGAGAGAAGACAATTCAGTCTCCATCCCCTAATCCTGAAGCTGGAAATAAGGTTAAAGAGTAGGACTAGCTAAGCAAAGGAATAGTGTGAAAGCAAAATTTCAGAAAAGCCCTTCAGCAACCCACCCAATCAACCTGAGATATTATGTCCAGGAAGGTACTGGTCAAGCATTGTGTGAGACAACTCAGAAATGGAAGCATTTATTCAACCAAGAAGGTAATCCATCAAGGAACTTTTATGGAAAGAGAAAAGGGGTATACTGATATTTAAAGCTCAAAGGCTGTGAATTACTCTGAGAATATGGAATTGCTTCACATTTGTACCACCTTGGCAGATTTCTAAATGTATGAGTGGTCAATCTCTTCCACCAATACCAAGTACATTGATAGGTGACCCAAATTTTTATACTTCATTTTAATTTATTTATTATTCATGCATTTGCTTTAGTATATGGTTGTCCATGATGATATTATGCTTTATTGTTAAATAAATAAGCTTAAGATCTAAAAGTGTTATTATTTGGAGTGGCATTAGAGGGAGCTCAAAAGCTAGAGTGATGAGTGGGAGGGTGCTGTATTCCCCTCAACAGGATTACCACTAAGAAACTCAGAGCATTTGCTTATGATTATGTAGAATTTACTGACTTTTTCTACTCATTTTCTAAGCCTACCACTGTGAGAGCAAATTGGGATCAGACAGGTGAGATGGTAGGACAGTAAGATAGGTGTCCACATCCCCAGATGAGACTGTGGCCTCTACGAGATTGGATCAATTGCCACAAGCACTCATTACTCATTGATCATTTCATTCTCCATCTTGAAACTTAAACATCTTTAGAATAAATTTCGGATTTCATCCTTTACTGATAAAGACAGGTAGAATTGGAACTAGAGTCAAAGACTGGAAAAAAATTTTTTACTTTTCCCAGGCGATCCTGAACAAATCACTTCTCTCTGGGCTTGTGGTTTCTTCATTTTCAAAATAAGAAAGAAGGATGATCTCTAAGATTATTCCTGGCTCTAAATTTATGATCCTCCAAAATTATGACTCTTTGATTCCTCTGTGAAGTCCTCTAGAATAACAAAGGGCTAGGTGACTATGGGTGGCAGCTTTAGGACACAGGATAAATGATTTAACACTGTGGGGTAAAAACCAACCAACAAACCAAACAACCACAGCAACTAGCCTGTGGAGCAGATAAGACCCATATATAGCTGAAACATGGGGTACACCTTGTGCTAGCTGGGATTCCTCTCTAAGTTATAATCTGAACTGTTTCAAAGAAGGTTTTGACTTTCAATATGGCAGAGGTAGGGAATTAAAGCAAAGAGGGACAGGGGAGAGGTGACCAAAAATATAAGGGGAGAGAAGCACTAACCCTGGTCAGACGATTTGACTGGGTAACCTTTAAGCCTCTTCTAATTTTAAGATTATATAATTTTGTGATACAGAAGAACTAAGAATTTCATTTATTCAGCAATGAAAAACTGCTTTCTTTTCAAAAATAAAATAGATGCACATTTAAATCAATTATAGCTATAAGGCAAAACCTAACCTTTGCTAGATGGATTTTTTTTCTTTTTGCATCGTCTTTTGAAAACCTGAGTCATTTTTTGATATAGTGCCCTTCCCTAACTCCTAAACCCCATTAAACCTTCCCTTATAACAAAGGAAACAGCTTAGCAAAGTCAACCAACAGCACAGTCACATAAGACTGGTTTACAACAATATGCACATAGAATAGCCCACCTCTTTCCTGAAAAAGAACATATGCTTCGCCCTCTGATCCCCAGGACTGTGATTATTCATTATAATTAATTTGATTCTATCTACCTCTAAGCTTGGTTTGATTTACTTCGTTGCATTCATTTTGCATATTGTTGCCAGAAAAAAAAATGTTTCCATGTTTCATAATTCCTCACAATCATTTATTATGGTAAATAATCTTCCATCAAATTCATACATTAAAATTTGTTCAACTGTTCCACGATCACTGGACTCACACTTTGTTTCCATTACTTGGAAAAGTGGTTCAATGATGATTGCTTATATGGCTATTTTCTTATATTTGGGGAGGTTTTTTTTTCTTTAAATGTATTCGTGACTATATCTGAAATTGACACTAAAGAGAGAAAATTACAATCAGAAAAAAAAAACCTGCATTTTCCTTCAGAGCCAAAAGGTGGGATGGGTGGCTATTTTTTTCCTTATGCATTTTTTTAGTTTACAATGAGGTATTTCAGGTTATTTGCTAGCATTTTACACTCCACAGTTGGTAAAGATCCCTAGGGATCTGGCTTTTTTAATGCCTACAAATGGAATTATGTATAGCAATACAAATCCAGCATTTGGCAGGTAGAAAATACTAAGCCAAATAATCTTTCCATAGTCTGGTAGGGTCTAATGGTACAGTGTATCTTTCTGTCTTTTAGCATCCACAATAAATCACAGGATTGTGTACCTAGCAACAAGCAATTGGAAAGGGCTCCAGGTAACTCTGAAGAATGTGATGATCTATGCAATTTAATGTCCGTTATTTCCAGAGCTGTCTTCTTATTTGTCAGGCTGGATGAAGCATGGCAAACCCTAAACAAAATGGTGGCATTGATAATCTTGGTCTCTTTTTGTACCTTCTGTATGTTCCTTCCAGTGCCTCATCCCAATCCATCTGCTCTCCAGACATGCACACACATATGCACAGAGACATATTATAACATTACTCAAAGCTGTCACACTGCCCTGACCATAGGTCACACCTGATATTGGTCTCCTCAGGAAACCCCCATACATTTACTCAAGACTTGATGAGTTTTTCCCTTCCCAGAAGCATTTGCATTGTAATAAAAAAAAATACAGAGTACAATATGAACCACAGACAATTCAGCTTCAGTTGTTGAAAATCAGTATCAATGAGGAAGATAAGAATCTACCCAATGATTGAATTCCTTCCCAGCAAATGGTGCCTGCTTTGGTCCCTCCAATATTCATGGGAATCTCCCTCTAGTGACCTCCTGGTATCCCAGGGTCTCTAAGAACTCCCAAATTAATTGTCCCACATACATAAATTGCTATTATGGCTCTGCCACATAGAGAAAGCTTGCTCCCTCATGTCTTAGCTATGCTTAAGGCCAGTTCAGCTAGAAGGAGTTAAATTTTGGCTGGTCAAAAAGTTGTCTTTCATTTTCATTCAGGTTATAAGTAGAAATGTTGGTAGAGCTGAGAAGTTGATTCATATACTCATAGAATCCAGAGCTGGAAGAGATCTCTGAAGTCATCTAAGCAGGGCTTCATAACTTCATGTATTTGTATATGTGTGTGTATGTGTGTGTGCGCTATTCTTATTCTCTTACCAATCTTCAAACATTCCCTGAATACTATTTGCAAACATGTTTGTGTCTCCTCTACCCTAAAAAAACTCCCTCTGCTTGATACATCCATCCCCACTAACTTATTTTATGCTTCTCCTGTTTCTTGTGGGTGAGACCTACACTAGATATTTCCACTTCCTCTCCTCTCACTTTCTTTTTTAACTCTTTGCATTCTGACTTACAATCTCATAATTCATAGGAGACAGTTTTTTTTTCAAAATTAATAATGATCTCCTAACTACCAAATTTCTTTTTTCTCAGTTCTCATCCTTCTTGATTTTTATAGCCATTAACATCACTAATATTCCTTTTGCCCTTCATACTCTCTTCTCCATGTGTATTAATGATTCTATTCTATCCTACTTCTCCTCCTACCTCTCTCATCACCTATCCTCAGTTTCTTTGCTATATTTTCATGCCCTGTTAATCATAGAGATCTGCTGAGCCTCTATTCTGGACTTTCTTCTCTACTCCCTCTATATTATTTTATTTTGTGAAGACGAATGTGATACCTATTTGTCCATCCTTTTCCTTTTCTTCCCAACATCTAGCCTCCTGTCTACAATTTACTATTAGACATCTTAAAGTGGACTTCCCGTAGGTACCTTAAATTCAACATATGCAAAACTGTATTTATCATTATTTCTCATTATAATTATATATAGCATGTCCATAACTTTCCTATTATAGTTGAGAGGATCACCACATACTCACTTATCTCTGCTTTCAACCTTCGTGTCATACTCAACTCCACATTCCTTCATCCCCTCCACTATGTCCAATTAGTTTCAAAAACCAATTGTTTTTACCTTGAAACATCTCTGCTTTACATTCCCTTCTCTCTTTTGACACAGCTAACACCCTGGCATACGTTCTCATCACTTCACACCAGGACTATTACAACCATCTGCTGGTTGATCTCCATGCTTCAGATTTCTCTCCATTGCAGTTCATCTTCTGTGTAGCTCAGAAACTGATCTTCCCAAAGTGAAGATTCCTTGTGGGTGAGATCTATAATAGGTACCTCCACTTTCTCTTCTCTCACTTTCTATTTAACTCTTTGCATTCTGGCTTACAACTTCACAATTCATAGGAAACCACTTTTTTCCAAAGTTAGTAATGATCTCCTAAATGCCAAATTTCTCTTTTGCTAATAATCAGCAAACTCAAGAGATTCTCTGTTACCTATATATTTTATATCCTCTGTTTGGCTATTAAAGCACTTTGTTTCTTGGCTCTTACTTTTCCAGGCTTTTTAAAAAATTTCCCCCAAACATTATTGTTGTTAGCATGGTATTCCCCCATTAAACTGTTAACCTATGAGTACAAAAACTATATTTTTTGTTTTTGGTGCCTGGAATATTTTAGGCTTTTAAAAAGTATTAGTAACATTTAACTTAATCATACAGATGAATTAAGTTGAATTGGTGGAGAAGGAAGGGCACTGGATATTAACTAGTCTAAATTCATCATCTCTCTATGTGAGTCTGAATTAATTATTCATCTTTTCTAGACCTTAGTTTTCCTTCTCTGGACAAATAAGAAAATGAACTAAATAAGTTGTGAAGTCCCTTCCAGCTTTACATCATATGTCTTTAGAATTCTGTATTTGTCAGATAGTTCTTGTTTTTGTTGTACCTTTAACTTTCCAGTTTGCCACAAAAGAATCACCATTACTTGCCTCCAGGCATTTCTCTGAGAGGTCTGAAAGTGAAAATATTCTACAACCACATTTGTATTATGCATAGGCAGAACAGGCATTCACCTGCATGAATTACTTCAAATGGTCCTAACTAGCTCACTGCCAGGTTAGTAAATCAGTAACTTCCCCATGTTGCTATATGACTGTCAATCCTGGGATGCCGTGAAGCATAAAAATTGCAGATGACCCAAAAAGTAATGGAAATGTGGGTGATTATAAGTGTGTTGTGCAAATGTAATGCTATAGAATGCAGTCTTTTTCCTGTCTTTGGGGACTTCTTTGGATCTTTGAAGGAAGAGAGAAGTTAACATAAGATCCTTTGTGATGTTTTTCTAATCTCATTTCATATCTACCTAGAACTGTTGTTTCCTCTCAAACAATGGAATAACTATAGAAGACATTCAATTATCCTTTTGAAACATCTGTGTAAAGTTTGAGATCAAGCAATATTTTTAATCAATAATTTCAATACCATGGATTGAACCTACTACAGCTTTGTAAATTACATAGTTGCCATGGGTCAAAATACCATGCTCTGATGGTGAGTCTATAGAAACCTAGCAAGTAAGTCTTTAAATGACATGCATATGGTATATCCCTGAGCCCTCTCTCTAAACTTGTCAAATTTTTAGGATCTGCCAAACATAATAATCCACTTGAAAAGCCTTCGAAAAATATATGACAATCTTGGGAGATGATTTTAATATATTTTAGAAATTTAAAAGAAGAATAGCCTTTCTATTCCAAAGGAGAACTGATATATGTAGGGACTTAGATATTTATGGAAACCTGGAAATTACTTACCTGTCCACTATACATTTTCAATGACAGTAGCTAAAGGAATCTTCACATTTAAACAAATATGATTCTTATCTACTGGGACTTTTTCCCAGGCTGAATCCTTTTTAGTATCCTGAATCATCTTTGTTTTTTTTTTCCTCCCCAAGAAATGTTTTCATCTCTGCCTTCACATCTTTGCTCAAACCATTTTCTCCCCTTTCTCTCCCTACTTAGCTAATACCTAAACAAACATTAATACCCTATTCATTTTTCACTTCCTTCATTAAACTTCTCTGATCATTCCATTATCATGCCCTGGCCCCAAAGGGGTGGTAGGCTCTTAAGATGACAATAGAAAAGTATGCTGGCCAATTAAGATAAAAAACAATGCCTGGAGATACACATTCTTTTTTAGCAACATCTTTAGTGCATAGGTCATAGATATTATAGGTATAAGAATAGCCCTGAGTCTTTCTTTGCTGACTGAAATAATTTGTCTAAACTCATAAAGCTTATAAGTGTCAGAAATAGGAGGAAATACAATCCTTATTCCCTATTCCCCTTTTCTCCCAATCTCATAGTGAAAGGACTGTGTTCATGAGCACATTTATTTGGACTCTATGGGTTCTCCAACCCTTCAAATGATAAGAGGAAGGGGAGAAAGATGAGAAAGGAGGTGAAAAGTTGTTGATGAGAAATGGAAAAGAAAGAAAAAAAGATAGAGAGCATGAGGAGAGGAGTGAGAAGGAGGCAGAAGAGGAAGAAAAGGGAAGGAAGGGAGCATGGGTCAATCACAACCCCTGAAATTTATTGTCTACGTCAGCATTCATTGCTCATGAGGATAAGATGCTTGATAATGCCACAAGAAGTACAAATAGAACCAGTAGTTCTCTTCTTAATAATCTTTGAACTCAGAGACATATCCTTTCTTGACAGCCTGAAAGAGACAGAAGAGGAAGAAGAAGAGAATAGAATGCAAAAGATAGCAGAAAACTCATCTCCAAGAAAGCTTTGTCCAGGTGATAGCATATGTCCTGGTATGTCTAGTACTTGGTAGAGTGACAGAGAACAGATAATACCAAGTGCCCCTGAACAGCAACATGCATCAGGAAGGCTCTTGAGGGAATCCAGCATAATCCAGCATGCTAAAATGTGGCTGTGATTGAAACCATGGCAGAGTTTCTCTAAAGGACTTCGCAGTTGGATTAAGGTGGGCTGGGGTAGACAGCATGTCACACATGTCTCCTTGTTATGATTTTTACTTCCTCTGAAAAGAGAACAAAAGGGGCAGCTGGGTAGCTCAGTGGAGTGAGAGTCAGGCCTAGAGACAGGAGGTCCTAGGTTCAAACCCGGCCTCAGCCACTTCCCAGCTGTGTGACCCTGGGCAAGTCACTTGACCCCCATTGCCCACCCTTACCACTCTTCCACCTATGAGACAATACACCGAAGTACAAGGGTTTAAAAAAAAAAAAGATTTTTTAAAAAAAGAGAACAAAGAATGGAGGCAAAAGCAGATTCCTCTAAAGCCTTGAGCGCATCCTTCACCCCTCCCTCTGATTCTTTGCATAAAATTTAAGTTACATCTTTGATAAGAGAATCATTTTATTGAAATATGGAATCCACAGTTGTTGTTTGTATTGTATGAAAATGATGGCTAACAAAAAGTGGAGCTAAAGTCCCCCTACACTTGATTATATATTAGTACACTTTGATATTAGTGTTAAAGATGCTTAGTAGTTAATATTCTCAAAGACACATGTATAATTGAGCCCCCAAAAGATAGTTATACACCTGCAGTTGAATTAAAATTATAAGACTTTCTCTAACCCCTGAATTCCAACTGATGGTTGTGGGAGTGGGAAAGATAGTTTAGTTTTATAAGTTCACAGCATGCCACAGAAAGATACTTGGTTTCTTTCCCACTATATCCTTTGTAGCTTGTAATTATATTCCCATTACATTCTCTATTAGAATATGAACTGCTTGAGGGCAGCAACTCTTTTTTTTCCCTTTTCTGTCGTAATATTTGGCTGCTTAGCCCAGTATCACATATTTAGTAAATGCTTATTGATTAATTAGAGACTGATAAATCATTCTGCTGCTGGAAGAAGGGTATATTCACACAACAGGTAGTATTTTTCTTTTATTTCCCAAATGGGAGAACGCCCTTGCTCTGGGTAGAATTGGTAGACTGCATCAGTGTGGCACACAAATTGGAGAAATCATTGTGAAGAAGATTAAGCAAACACTTAGAAAACAAGCTCTGGGCTAGGAAAAGAAAAATAGGGCTTCTAATCACATAGACATATATAATTTAGGTGGTAATTGACCAACAAATGGCATACATTACTGTTTGAGGCCAATTACAGAAGGCATTTGTAAGGTAGGAAAACAGTTAGATTTATCATTTGCCAAGATGAACCATAAATAGTACTTTAAGAATCTGCTTACAACACAACACCTATAGACAGAAAACTCATGAGATCCTCCCAAAAAGGGTCTCCCCTACATTATGTTACTGATTGAATTAGTATTAGAATTGATGGAGGTGGCTCAGGACACTGTTATAAGTCAGTGTTTCTCTTATTGCTAGTCAATGACATTTGCTGGTCATCTCTTTTAAGATTCTAACAGGAACAAATGTCTATCCTTTAAATAACATCATAGTTTATGGTCTTTGGAATATTAAAGTTGGGGATTTCCCAACAGATTATTTGTTGATCTGATCAACCATAGACAGACACATTCCACATTGACCCCAATATCATGATGTCATTTTGGTCCTCTTCTAATATGAAGGGCAACTATAAAAAGTTGCATTAAAAAGCATTATACTAAGAATTGGTGCTTTGGAGTGGGGAGAGAGAAGGGAAAAGAGAAGGGAGAGAAGAGAGAAATTTCAGGAAGAAGATATCATATTAGCCCTAAAGGACAGTTGAACTGGTATAAGGGTACAATGGAAATGGCCCTGGACCATGAGTCATAACTCTTTGTGGAGGTAGCAGAATTATTAGAGAGTCAGTCATGGAGGCAGGAAGGTAAAAATCCATCTTGAACAACAATTGTCTGTGTTTCCCAGACAAGTAACTTAACTTCTCACTTCTATAATATCTAAAATCCCTAAATAATTCAGGTAAAAATTTCGTTTAGTCAGGAGTTTTCTTATATCAATGACATCATGGGTCTGGGCCATAGCTCTACTACCTATGTAACTCTTGACAAGTCTCTTTGGTTTTTTGAGCTTCAGTATTCTCTTCTGAAGAGTGATCAGGGCTTTTTGAGATGTAGACTCATCACTTGATGAAGTAAGATTTGTACTCCGGAAAGAACACTAAATTTGGGATGAGAATATATAAGTTTGATTGATGGTTCAGTCAATTTAACCACATGTAACACTGAGAAAGTCTAACCTCATTTGTGAAATTAGGAGTTTGAACTAGGTGAACTTTAGTCCCAGATCTTAAATCTTTTGTACATTCCTCTCCAGTATGCTCTCTGGAATTTCCTAATATATGCTAGACACATATTCATTATAGGAAACTCATTCTAGCCTTGGAATTCACATATTATGAGTACCATTCTCTCCTTTCTTCTGATGGGATGGCACTTCCCTGGACCTCTATTAAAGAGGTCATCCCAGTTATGTATTTCTTCATTCTCCTACAGGCTACTCTCTGGGCTTTCCTTCCATGATTGTCTGTCACCTCTCTATAACTTTTTTTCAACTTTTATGTGTTGTCTTTCCCCATTAGAAGATAATCCCCTTGAAAGCAGGAACTCTTTCTCTTTCTGTTTTTATTTGTATTCCCAACATTTAGCCCAGTGTATGACAGATAGCAAGCACTTAATAAATGGTTATTGACTATGATTATATAATAGCATTAAGAAAGAAGCCTATGTACACATGATTTGGCTGAAAAACACCCCAGTTATATGTTCAAAGTAAACAGTAGAAAAATGGACAAAATCAATCAGGCAGGTGATTAAGTATTTAAATGAGAATGTCTTCTTTGAATTCACTCAGATCTATCACCAAATAAATCCTGGCACATTGGTATGAAAATGATGAAAATGTGTATTATATACCATGAAAATATATGAGACCCAAATATGAAGAATGAAAAGTGTTAAATGACCTCAATCAGGAAAGGCTCCTGTAAGGAAGTGACTTATGAATAAAAGTCTGAAGAGTGAAAAGGGATGTGGAGGTTCACAAGGATGTGGGGTGGTTGGAACTTTCCATGGTGCTGGTGGTGACGGGGAGGCTATTGAATACCAAAAGGGATATTAATGAGAAGTGAGTGCAGATGAGAGGTGGGGTGGTTCATCAATTCTTCTATATAGAAAGCCAGGCAGAAAACTGGGAAATACTCCTCAGCCAAATAAAACTCTAATGATCCTTAAAAGGATTACAAAAAAAAAAAAAAAAAAAAAAAAAAAAAACTCAGAAAAA
This sequence comes from Gracilinanus agilis, assembly GCF_016433145.1. Lineage (NCBI taxonomy): Eukaryota > Metazoa > Chordata > Mammalia > Didelphimorphia > Didelphidae > Gracilinanus > Gracilinanus agilis. Next base: position 246,369,383 of record NC_058135.1, read on the forward strand.
TCCTTGAAGTTCATTCCTGATCTGTCAACTAGTCTGTGATTGAAGAAACGTTTCTTAATTTGCAAATTCACTTTTCTCTTAGAATATCATCTTCCCCTACTTTGTTCTAGGAAGGGAATCCATGAGTGTGTGTCCAAGACCAAAGTCATTGTCTTTCACATAAAACCTTCCGTTAGTCCTGATTTCCCAATTTCCGAAAATGGCTCCACTGTTTTTCATGTCTCTCAAGCCAGAAACTTTATAGCTATATATATATTTCTTCTCCCTCTCTATCACCCCCACATCCTATTAGTTAAGAACTCCAATTAATTGTGCTTCTTGTATCTGTCAATCAAATACAATCAAATACAAATACTATACTTACTAAGCTACTAATCAATGTCAGGTTGAAATGTTTTCTCTCTCCATCATTACTTCTTAGAACCTTTAGTTCCTTTCAAACCTCAGTTGAAGTATCATTAACTTCATGAGACTCTTCCTTTCCTTCCCAGTTATTAACACCTTAAAATCACTATTCTTTTCTTTTAAATTTATTTGTTAAATAAAAATGTGCAGGTAACTCCCTCCCTGTCCTCCCCATTAGAGAAAGCATCGTTTAATAATAATAATAATAATAAATATATATAAATATATTAAAAACTATGTGTGCTTTTTTATGAGTTCTTTCTCTGGAGATGGATATTATCACAATCTCTATTCATTTTGAATTTACTTACTTGTGATTTTATTTATTTAATTACTTGTGAAATTCATATAGAACCTAAAGCTTCTTGAAGCTGTCATACTTTGCTATTTGTGCTTGTGTGCCAGTGCCATGTATGTAATATGGTTTTTAATAAACACCTGTTGATTGACTAATGAATAGATATATAATTCAGCTATTCAAGCTAAAAATTCTGCCTTGTTTAATTTAATTCTAAGGCAAGAACCATGGCCTTAGACTCAATAACCCTGACTTCCTAATGTCTACTCTTAATGGGATGACCTTGATCAAATCATTGAAACTCAGTAGGCTTCAGTCCCCTCATCTGTCCAATGGGGCTTTAAGATTACCCACACCACTTACTTTATGAGGAAGCCCAAATAATTCAGTGAGAAAATAATTGTGATAATGCATGTATATTTATTTCAAAAGTAAAACTACAGCATTATAAGGATGTCAGCTATCATTGTCATTCTTGCTAAGGTTTTCACTAAAAAATAAAGCGATTAATTCATTAAAGCTTAAATGATTTAACAATCTTTGTGGTATTTACATTTCACAGGAGCCTTATAAAGATCAAAAAGTCCTCACAGCTTCAAGAAATGAAGCTGTCATGGATAAAATGACAGGAAGGAAGACTGATACTTTCTTGGTCAGGACTTTCTTAATAATCTTCTCAAATTATATTCTCTCCAATCTACACAGAAGCTTGACCTTTTCCAAAATAATCCATTTGACACAATGACTTCTACTGTCTTCATTTTCTTTCCCCCTACCTTTTATATAAAAAAGAGATGGCGAGTTTAAAAAAGCTTACAAATTTAATCATCGGTCTGGAAGCAAATACTAAGGTTTTGGAAGCAAGTCTCTCTGAACTTCCTAAAAGAAAATGGGAGATAAATTAACAAATAGCAATTTCCATACCAAGGCTAGAAGCCTTCACACTACAGAAATACAAAATAGAAACAGATGAATATGTGATTGCTGAATCACAATATTTCCTCAAGAATGACGCTATAATAAAAAAAAAAACAGCTAACAAATCATCTCACTATGTGCCAAGCATTATCCTAGCACTTTAAGAGTATTATCTCATTTGATCCACAAACAAATCAAGAGATAAATGCCATTATTATCTCCATTTTTCAGATGAGAAAACTGAGATAAACAGAGGTTAAGGGACTTGCCCAGGGTCACACAACTGATTAAGTATCTGAAGTCAGATATGAACTCACATTTTCCTGACTCCAGGTCTTGCACTTTATTCTGTGTGACACCTAGTAATCATCATGATGGCAGGTTCCAAAGATGGAATCAAATAATACAAAAATAAAAAGATCCTTATAGCACAGAATATTATGATGCAAAGTGTAGAACATCAGATATGGAAGAGACTTTCCAAAAATGTAATAATAGAAGACATAATATATAGATACCATATAGAATGTATTATGAATATTAGAATTATGAATACTAGAATAATAATAGAAAGACATAATATAGAAGATGATTATATAGAAAGGAATTTAGAACATAGAATATTAGAACACAGTGCCAAACTTCCTTTTTTTTTCCTTCTCTCAAATACCCTTAAAGAAATCTGGGCATTATTTCTATTGGTCAATGGCTAACCTTCAGAAGTCCGGGTGTTTTTCTCAAACCATCTATTACATCTGACTACAAATACGGCAACAAGTTTTAAGGGGGAAAAAAAAAGAACAACATCTGCTATTGCCCTTTGAAGGGCTGAAATAACACTGAAAATGTAATTGGTTTTGGAAACTGACAACTAATTATCCCAAAGCAAAAGGCATGTTAGGCATTTAGATAATGAAATGTCAATCAGTATAATAGAAGTGTCACTTACTTAATACTTCTCAGGCTTTGAAAGAATTGTACATCCTTTTAAAACACATCTATATGTCTATAGTCATAAACACATGTGAGGCACACATATGCTCACTCCCCTTATGCATATGTGTAAGGAGAAGAGGAAGAGATTAAATCAGTAATATGGTTATAGATATTAGGATGGAGAAATATCTAAGGGTTGCGTTGGGGTGGATATGTGGGTGTTGTCTGTCGACATCCCCATTTCTGTGAATTGTGTGCTTTGGAGATCTAATGTAGTGAAGCCCAAGATGCCAGCTGCATCTCTGCAGATAGCCATGAAGGTTTGTTCAGAGTTAACTGCAATGCCCTTGACATTGAGCAGAACTGGAAATCAAACTCCAAACCACCCAACAAGGATTTGGAATGAGCAAAAGAAACAATTTCCTATAAATATTAATGGCAAGACCTGTTTACTGTGAGTGAAAATGATAAGGGTGCACTGTTGATAATCAAGTTGTGTTGTTATTTTTTAAAAAAAATAATTTAGAAATACAGGCAAAGCCTGCATTTCGATTAAATTCTGATGTTGTACCAAATTATATGCTGGATTTTTTTCTTTTTTTTTCATTTGCTTTGGCAAGATCCCTTTCTTACTGTGTGCTGAGACCTAGTTTTTTTCCCTTTGCTGCATGACGACAGCTGCGGCTCTGATGGCCAGAGAAAAGACAAATAAGCCCCCTTTATAGGAACATGACATTTGGAAGTGGCTAACGATTCACTCCACTGCCCTGTAAACAGGAAGGATTAGAAAAGTCTTCTTTTGTATTATCAGAAATCTTACCTCTAAAGCTTTCATTCTTATTATTGAAGGTGATAATGGCCAATTGATAATACAGTCATTGAAGAAGTCTTTTTTTTTCTTTCAATAACTTTTTTCAGGCAAAAAAAAGTCACAATTTTTACCTCTTTATGGACTTTGAGAATTCAGTGGTGAAATGACCAATAGCTAAGAAGACAGAACTGACAGAAGAAAGCACGTCTCCAGTTTAAAAGAATATGAGTCTCTCCTAAAACCATTCAGAATGTCCGACTGTCAGTCAAAATTTCAGACCTTGATCTGGAGGGAAGAAGAAAAGATACAAAAAGGGGGGAAAATGATTCCTAGACTCTTACTATTAAGAATAATGTTGTAAATCCCTTAAATTTTTATATAGTGTTTTACAGTTTACAAAACGTTTTGCTTTCTTCTTATTTGATATTATAATAATTTTAAAGATGATGAAATTAAGACTTTGAAAGTGAGTTGCTGAAGACTGAACTGCTAACATATGACAGATCAATGACCAGAATTCAGAGGTTTTTGTCTAAGAGAGGGATAAAAGTCCCACATGTAAAATATACAAGATAAGATAAGTGGGTAGCCTGGTGGATTGAGAACAAAGCTTAAAGATAGGTGATGCAGGATTCAAATCTGAACTTATACACTTCCTAGCTGTGTGACCCTGGGCACAGCTCTGTTGTCTAACCCTTAATGCTCTCTTTCTTAATATTTAGCTTACAGGAATCTTTATGCATAGTTTAGTGACCCTTGTTTCTCTTTGATTTTGACACTACTTTTTCTGCAATATCCCTGAGAAATCAGAGTTGTAGTAACATAGAAATATTTCTGGATTTAGATTTATGAATTGGGTTCAAATTTTATCTCTTCCTTAGAACCTTAAACAAATCTCTTCTCTTTTCTTCTTGTTATATATATATATATATGTGTGTGTGTGTGTGTGTGTATAAATATGTGTGTATATATGTGTGTATGTGTGTGTATATATATACATATATATGTACATCACCTTACCTTCTGTCTTGAAATTGAGTTTAAGTATTATTTCCAAGGCAGAAGAAGAGTAAGAGCTAGGTAAATGAGGTTAAGCGATGTGCCCAGGATCACAAAGATAGGAAGTGTATAAGACTAGATTTGAACCCAGGACCTCCTATCTTTAAGCCTGGCTCTCAATCCACTGAACCAGTCAATGACCCTAGCAATAAGCATTTATTAAGGTCCTAGAAGAACCATGTTAAAACAGTCTCAGGGACCACAAACTTGATACCTCTGAAGCATCCCATTCCATTGAGACAAGCAATGATTAAAAAGTTCTTCCTTTTGCTGTGATGAGTTCTAAGTCCCCATAATGGACTTCCCATGGATCGTAGTCTTCCCTTTAGAAACATCCACAATGGTTTATCCTCTTTGCACTTCACAATTCTTTAAATACCTGAGAGGAGCAATCATATCTTTCCTAAGCCTTTTCTCCTTAAGAATAAACTTCTTTTATTCCTTGCCTACTATTTGCATCTTTAAAAAGAAAATTTTACAGAATTCTAATCTTTTAAACCTCTTCTGGAAAAGTATTCATCTTCTAAGCCCCTAGAGCTGTGAATTATAAGAGATACTTTTTATATACTGGTTATTCACTATGTGCCAAAACTAACTTTTACCTTTCCAACACTATGGCAAGGGTGGATAGATAAGTAAAGGGGAGAGAGAGAGAGAGAGAGAGAGAGAGAGAGAGAGAGAGAGAGAGAGAGACAGAGACAGAGAGAGACAGAGACAGAGAGAGACAGAGAGAGAGACAGAGAGAGAGACAGAGAGAGAGACAGAGAGAGAGAGACAGAGAGACAGAGAGACAGAGACAGAGAGAGACAGAGAGAGAGAGAGAGAGAGAGAGACAGAGAGAGAGAGACAGAGACAGAGACAGAGACAGAGAGAGAGAGAGAGACAGACAGAGAGAGAGAGAGAGACACAGAGAGAGAGAGAGAGACAGAGAGAGACAGACAGAGAAAGAGACAGAGAGACAGAGAAAGAGACAGAGAGATAGACAGAGAGATAAGAGAGACACAGACAGACAGAGACAGAGAGAGACAGAGAGACAGAGCAAGAGACAGAGAGACAGACAGAGACAGAGAGAGAAAGAGAGAGAGATAGACAGAGAGAGAAGAGAGACACAGACAGACAGAGACAGAGAGAGAGAGACCAACAGACAGAGACAGAAACAGAGAGAGACCAACAGA
>NC_058135.1:246374994-246394379 GCF_016433145.1 Gracilinanus agilis
ACAGAAACAGAGAGAGACCAACAGACAGAGACAGAAACAGAGAGAGATAAAGAGAGAGACAGAGACAGAGAGACAGACAGAGACAGACAGGGAGACAGACAGAGAGATAAAGGGAGAGACAGACAGACAGACAGAGACAGAGACAGAGAGAGACAGAGAGGCAGAGATAAGTAAATATATAACTGGTAGTATGTTTATTTTATACTTAACTATGTGCCAAGTACTGAGAATAAAAATACCAACAAAAAACCTAACTCTACTCAAGGAGCTAAGATTCTAATTGAGAAAGACAGCATGTAAAAGAAAGCTGCAAATGTGGAAAGGTGGGAGGCAAACGGTGATCCCAGGCAATATATCATCAATTGGAAGATGGGAAGCAGGGGAGAGAAATCAATATGAATATGAATGGTATAGACATGCACTCAAATAGTCTTCCTATAAAGAATTCATCAATCAAGGAAGGAGCTGAGGGGGCAGAGCTATCTCCAGGGCGAGAAGGTTGCTGAGACAAAAGGAGGAAGGTGAGGGTCAGGCGTGGTTCTGATGAAGGAGTGAGCATGGATGACCTGAGCACTTATTTATATGGTAGTCTGAAGAGAGAACTACAGCAGTCAAGAAGTAATGCAATATTAGATTCAATTTAATGTAATGACCAGATTCAGGGAGATAATATAATGTTTGTACTCTGCCTTGGTTATGCCACATTTACAGTATTATGTGAAGTTCTAGATGCTACATTTAAGAAAGGACTAGAAACCATGTCATTTAGAAGCAGTTCAAGATGCTCCACCTAGAGAAAAGAATGAGAGAGAATATAATATCGGTCCTCCAAAATGTCAAGGCTTGTTATGTGGAAGAAGAAAGAGGAATCAAATGTATTATGTGTATCTCTGAAGGGCAGAACCAGGAACAAAGGGAAAAGGTTGTAGAGGGGCTATTTCCAGACTCTTCCAAAGTAAATACTCCCAAATAACCAGTATTATCTCAGGGTAAAAGTAGTTTGCCTTGAGGGGTAGTAATTTCTCCAATACTCACAGTACCAGTATCCCTTCTGGATTAGGGGCATGGCACCCCATGATCTGAAGAATCTGCATACATTTTTTTGGTTTTTACATTCTTTTTATAAAATTTCACTTTTTACTTATTTTAACTTTAAAAAAAATTTATTTATGGTATCAAAGTATAAAATATGGTGATGTTATATATTACTAAACATATATTTTATACATTCTGGGGGTTCTAAAGTTTTTTCTGTGTACTATTTATTTATTTATTTGTTTGTTTGTTTATTTGTTTGTTTGTTTATTTATTTATTTATTTTTAAAGCCTTAACTTTTGTGTATTGGCTCTTAGGTGGAAGAGCGGTAAGGGCTAGGCAATGGGGGTCAAGTGACTTGCCCAAGGTCACACAGCTGGGAAGTGTCTGAGGCCAGATTTGAACCTAGGACCTCCCGTCTTTAGGCCTGACTCTCAATCCACTGAACTACCCAGCTGCCTCCTTCTATATACTATTTAGCTTCTGCAAAACTCTCACCAAATTCCCATTCAATTTCTTAGGCTGACTGGAGATATGGGAAAGTCAAGATGGGGAAGGGATACTTGCATTTAGTTGGAGACTTGATGGCCACTGAGGGAATTGTGAATAGGACTAAAGATATGAGTAGAGATTCTTTTTTTCTAAAATTCTATGAATCTGTTATTTCTTTGAGGAGCAATCTGTTCCACAATGCCTACTTTTAAAGTAAAGGCAAAGCACCTTCTAGTATCTTTGTAAAATAATAACTCTCCCTTGGATTCACTGAGGGCAGTATTTTAGGAAAAACTCATGAAGGAAAAAAAAACAAACTAAAATTGTATTGGCAGTAGAGTATATAACAAATCACTTGAATGGGAAAGGGAATAAATGATTATAAAATATCATAAGCCTGAAAAATAAGAATTATAAAGCAATGACGGGAGATTTTAATTACCTGGACAATTGCTGGAACGTGCTTTCTTCCCTACACGCATACACAAAAAAAAGCAGCTAGTAATTTCTTAAATTGACTCCAGGTTAATCAACCATCAAGATGGTAATGGAATCATTGAAGGGGTTCTATTTAGAATTTAATTCTCAGAGAAAAATGAACTAATTGTTGGATTTGAGAGATACTTGGTAGAGAGTAACTGCTTTATTTTAGAAACTATGATTGAAGAAAGGAAAGCTGAGCATAGTCTGTGCCAATTAGATTTTTGAGAAACAGATTCCAGAGAATTTCTTTGTAGATATTCTAAAGGAAGAATTAAACAGCTGTTAGGATGAAGCACTGGGACTGGAATCAGAAAGATCTGAGTTAAAATCTAGAATCAGATGCTTATTAGCTGTGTGATCCCTGGCAAGTTTTTTAACTTCTTCAGTTTCCTCATCTGTAAAATGGGGATGATAACAGGATAACAGCATCTACCTGCCAAGATCGTTGTAAGAATCAAATGAGATATTTGTAAAGTACATACACAGTGCCTGGCACAAATTAATCCTTTAATAAATCCTTCCTTTCTTTCTTCCTTTCTTCCTTCCTTCCTTCCTTCCTTCTTTCCTTCTTTAATTAGAGAAAGGAAGTTCTCCAGAATTAAATTGTTAACAGAAAAATAAACTTTTCTGATTACTAGGAAAAAAGGGGGACTTAGATACACAGACTATTGGGAGTGCATAGGAAACTAATAAAATGACTTTGATTTTTTTAAAGTAATTTACAGAAGATGGAATCAAAGGTAGGTTCTAAGGGATGAATACAAATGGATGGCAATGTCCAATGAGAATAGTGTCAGGAGTACTAAAGCTCAAAATGAGCCGAGGCTGGCAATGAAAACTAAGGACAACAAACGGGAGGTTTTTTTAATCTATATTATGGAAAAGGAAAGGATCAAAGGACAGATGGGACCACTGCTCCTGATAAATGGCAAAATAATTATGGAAGGAAGTCAGAGCTTCTCATATTGCATTTTCTTCTATTTTTCCCATCAATGAGAATGGCCTTTAGAATGAAAAGGACAGAACAAATGGCTAATAAGCAATTAATATACAAGATAAGTAGGGAAACAGCAGGATAACTCTTACCTGCCCTCATCCAATTGCTCAATGAGCAAGCATTTATTTTATCTTATTTTACTTTATTTTTAAATTCTTACCTATTGTTTTAAAATTGATATTAAATTTCAGTCCCAAGGCAAAAAAGTGGTATTAGGCAATTAGAGTTAAATGACTTGCCCAAGGACATATATGGAGGAAGTATATGAGGTCAAATCCAAATTTTGGACTGACCATCTCCAGGCCTGGTGTTCTATCCACTGAGCCACCTAACTGCTTCTGAACAAGCACTTATTAAGCATTTACTGCATGCCAGGGATTGTACAAAATGATAGGTATAAAAGGCAAAAGTGGTTCCCATTTCCAAGAGCTAACATTCTCCTAGGTAAGAGAATATCTATATATTGGGCTCATCTAAGAGATGGACAGAGCAGAAAGAAGGTAAATTTAGAAGGAAAAGCATTAGTAATGGGGGTGGGGATCAAGGAAAGGGCTCCTGGAAAAACAAGGAATTATAAGAGGTGAAAATGGGACATCACTTCACAAATCAAGTTCTAGATGAACTACATTCTTGGCTACTAAAAGAACTGACAGATGTGATCTCTGAGCCACCTTCAGTAATTTTTAATGAAATGTACTCCTGAATTGTAGATGAACAAATGTCTCAGTTTTATCAAATACAACAAAACAAAATAAAAGAAGGAAAGAGAATATAACTTGCAACTGAAGACCAATAACTTGATTGTCATTCCTGGCAAAATTCTCAAACATATTAATATAGGAGTTGGTTAATAAACAAATGGAAAAGGAAAAGTAATCACAAAAATGAGTATGGCTTCATTGAAAACAGATTAGGCAAGTTTCAGCTCAGTTCTTTCTTAGATAACGATAATAAAAATTATTAATATTCATATAGTGCCTACTATAGGCCAGTCATTATGCTACCACTTTATGAATATCATCTCATTCGATGCAGAACAACACTGAAAGGTAAGTGTTATTATTTTCTTACTTTTACAGTTAAGGAAACTGAGGCAGAGAGGTTAAATGGTTTGCAATTCTCACAGAGCTAGTTAAGTGTCTGAGTCTGGACTTGAACTCAATTCTTCCTGATTCCATGGCTCATGCTGTATTCACTGTTTCACACAGCTGCCTCAACTAAAGTGGTAGCTCAAGGGAAATGCTATAGAGATCTATAGATTGCCAAGATTTTAGCAAAGCATTAGATTTCTCTATAACGCTTATAGAAAAGATGGAGAGAGATGGATTATCTGGTATTAAAGGTAGGTTTAATTGGAACTAAACAATCAAAACCAACAAGTAGTCAGTAACAGTTTAGTCTTATCTTGGTGTGGTCTCCAGTGAAGTACCCCAAATACACGTGCTTGGGAATTTGGGTTTTAAGAATTTTAATGAGTAAAATAAATACAAGAATGCTCATCAGATGAGTAGTTGGCACAGATCTGGGAGGGAATAGTCTAGTTGACAGTCAGGGTTCAAAATGATCTTAATAAGCTAAAACATGGTAGAGACTCTAAAGTGATGGAACTTAATAGTGGTAGAGGCTGTCATATTTAGATTCAAAAAATGGATTTCATAAGTAAAGAATGGAGGAGATGTAACTAGCTATCAATATATGAACAAGATTTTGGGGTTTTAGTCAACTTCAAACTCAATATAAGTCAATAGTTTGAGATGAAGTCAAAAGGCTGGGTCACTTCAAAGAAAGAGTCTACTTATTTTGGTTGACTCAAAAGGATAGAACCAGCAATGGGCAAAGAGACAAATTTTGACATATTAAATCAATTCCTAACTATTAGAGCTATCCAAAAGTATGACAAGTTCCTTTCAGAGGCAGCAAGTTCCTCCTCACTGGAGATATTTCAACCAAAAGCTGAATAAAACATTTATTGAATATATGGTAGAAGGGAACCTTAGTTATGCATGGCTTAGAATAAATCCCTTCCAATTCTGACATTTTGTGATGTAATATAATTTGATGCTAAATGGCCTATTTTTCAAACAGGACTGCCCTTGTTCCTGAAATTCTCACCATTATCATCACTCCTTAAAGGGTTTCTTCCAATAAAAGGTACTTATATTCCACTTTGGAGAGAATTTTAGTCCTGGAGGACACAGGTTCAAATCTGAACTCAGACACTTCACTTTGCCTTACTTTTTTCAGCTGTAAAATGAGCTAGAGAAGGAAATGGCAAACCACACCAGTATCTTTGCCAAGAAAACCCAAATGGGGTCATCAAAAGTCAGTCATAACTGAAACCACTGAACAACATGCTCTTATTTAAGTTTTCAAATTACTTTACTTATAGTATCTCATCACAGTACAGTGAGATTTGTATTCTGGGTATTGTTGTTCCCTCCACTATACAGGAAAAAAAATCAAAATTCTCATAATTTAATAGACTTACCTGCATAAGGTCTTATAGTTAATTATCAGAGGAGTGAGATTTGAATCCAAACTTAGATGACCAACAATCTTTCCACTGAACCATTCAGCCTCCATTTGTTGATAATCAACCAATCAGCTAGTAGTAAGGGTTAATAAAAAAAAGTGTGATCAAAATGGAATTAATGAATGACTTTCTTTTTAAATTTGTTTTTCAGCCAGCAAAAATCAGCTCTCTCTCTCTCCTCAAAGTCAAAAATGGAAGGGAAAAAATCTCAATTATATGGAAGCACAGTCAAGTAAAATAAATTTCTTTGTTGGCCATGTCAAAAAAATATATGTTTCATCACTGTGAGTCCTTCATCCATCCAGCAGGAGGTGAGTAGCATATTTCATCATTCACCCATAGGTCTCCTGGGATAATGGTTAACCATTATGCTAACCAGAATTCCTAATTCTTTAAAAATTCTTTGTCTTTACCACATTGTTATATTTTATTAATTGTTCCGGTTCTGTTTATTTCACTCTGCATCAGCTCATGTAAGTCTTCCCAAGTTTCGCTCAAACCATACCCTTCATCATTTCAATAGAAAAATAGCATTCCATCACAATTACATTCTTAATTCATTCAGCCCTTCCCCAATTTATGGAAACCCCTTCAAATTTCCATTTTTTACCATCTCAAAAAGTGCTACATTTTTGTATGTCCTTAGTTTCTCACACAGAGGTAAGAACTGTGACATGTACATGATTATACTCCACATTGTGTAATTAGACCTCTCTATAACATAATTATTTTGTTTTATTGTGGGGGGTACTGGAAGGGACCAGAAACCATGTTATCCATTGCATAAAGAAAAAGTAAAAACAACACATGCCATCAAGGAACTTATATTCTAATGGGAGTGGAAACATGAATAGAAATAGTTTTCTATAAGATGATTTCAAAGTAGTCAGAAAGTGACCTTATGGGGAAAGCCTGTACATATCAGCAAAGGCTTGTAGTTGAGATAAATCCTGAAGGAAGTTAGGGATTCTTTGAGCCTTAGTGATATTACTTGGAATATTTTCAAATCTTTGTAAGAAGGACCAAGATAAGAGGTTGTTATGAAGGCCATGCAGCCCAGGGAATACAATTAGTATAGGAAATGTGTAACAAACTTCAAGGCACTACCCCAAAAGCAAATCCATGACCAATTAAAAGTATAAGAAGCCCAAGGCAGAGATCAAGAAATAGGAAGCAGAGATATAACCTCTTCTCTTCACTAATTAAAATGCCAAAAAGCAGAGATGGAGAAGTGTAAAGCAGAGAGAAGCATAAAAAAAAGAATTCAGCAAATATATTATTCTGCCTCAAAACAGTGGTGAGTCCTAAAATAAATCAAACTCATGTATAAAGAAAGAGGCGTCTTATTTGAGATTAAGAGAGTTGTGTGAGTCTGGGGAAGGGCCAAGCACTTAAGTACATGAGTGTCCACCAAGAAAATTGGCAGAATGATTTTTATGTATTCAGGAAGAAAGGGGTAGTGGGTTGAGTGGTGGGAGGACATATAAAAAGTAAGATCTGGTGGTGAAGTTCCAGTTACTTCTGGCAATTTGAGTAGAATAACCTTTGGCAATTTTAGCAAAAAAACCCACTTCATGCTAGAAGGTTTCTTCTTTATCTAATTAGCTCTAAACCTTAACAAGGGGAACAAGAACACCTAAGTCACTTTTGGTAGTCAGGACTAGTCCACATACAGTGCTCAGATTGCCAGGGGGAGCCTAGCCAACCCTGATTAAGAGCAGAAATATAAAAATATTGCTAGAACTATATAGGGAAGGAAAGGGAAGAATTTCTCTTTATTTACTAATAGGGATGGTGTTCTGACAAACTGATATTAATAATCAAATGATACAAATATTGAAATGATTAAATTTGAATGATAAAACATTAAAATTAATGCTCCTCATCAGAGACATTGTGCTATATTACAGTGTGTAACCACCCTGGCTGGGACAGATGACTCTCTCTACACCAATACCCAAAGGAAACTCAATGAGTATACATCAGGGGTATAGAAATGGACATTTTCACCCTCTCTAGGACTTTTCGACAAAGAACATGTGTGCTTGCAAGTATCACCAAATAATAGTGGAATGAAGCATATGTAGGTGGTAGGTCTTCTCCAGGCTAAGGGGACAACAATGTTTTGCTATTGAGCTGCTTTCCCAAGTAGGAAGAATTTATCATCCTTTTGACCTGGGCAAGCCTTGACTCAACTGGTTACTTGACTCATTGGGGCTATGAATGAGATACTTGCTGTCCCTCAAAAAAACCTTTATTTTATGCATGAGAGTTAAGGAATATCAATCCTCCTACTCCTCAGTGTGATTTCATCAACATTTGCACCAACCTAATTTCTATAATGATGAAAAAAGTTGAAAGAATTGATGAAGAATCCCCAGAAGATTCCTATTTCTTTTCAAATGAGGTTAACATATATAAAGAACTGTCAGATTTATAAGAATAAAAGTCATTCCCCAATTGACAAATGTTCAAAAAATATGAATAATCATTTTTGAGATTAATAAATCAAAGCTATAATCATATGAAAAATGTTGTGAATCACTATTGATTAGAGAAATGCAAGTTAAAACAAGTATAAGACACCACTTCACACCTATCAGATTGGCCAGTATGACATTAAAAGAAAACAATAAATGTTGGAGGGGATGTGGCAAAATTAGGACACCAATGCATTGCTGGTGGAGTTGTGAACTGATCCAACCATTCTGGAGGACAATTCGGAACTATGCCCAAATAGCTATAAAACAATACATACCCTTTGATACAGTAAAACCACTGCTAGTTTTATAGCCAAAAAAATTAAAAAGAGGAGGAAGAACCTACTTGTATAAAAATATTTTAGCTGCTCTTTTTAAGGTGACAAAGAATTGGAAACTAAAAGGATGTCTCAATTGGGGAATAGCTGAACAAAGTGTGATATATGATTATGATGGAATACAATTATGCTAATGACCACAATGATTTCAGAAAGAGCTGGAAAGACTGAACTGAGGCAAAGTAAAATAAGCAGAACAAGGAAAATATTGTATGCAGTAACAGCCACATTGTGGAATGATCAAATAGGCATCTACTCTCAGCAATACAATGATCCAGGACAATGGTGAGAGACTTAGTTCAAAAAATGCTATCCACTCCAGAGAAAGAACTGTTGGAGTAGAAATGCAGATGAAAGCAGATGATTTTTCACTAGTTTATTGTGGTATATGTTGTGGTTTTATAAGATTAGTCAATTATAAAAATTAACAATATGTAAATGTTTTACATGATAATACACATATAACCTAGATTAAATTGCTTGCCAGATCTGGAAGGGGGAAGGAAAGGAGGGAAGGAAACAATTTGGATCACATAACTTCAGAAAACTTATGTGAAATTTTGTTATTACATGTTATTTGGTTTAAAAAATTAATTAAAAATAAAATAAAAACAAATAAGGTTGACAGACATGTCATGAAACATTTATTTTAAAATACTTTGGACAAGTCATGGAGAGTATGAATAAAGGTCAATGACTAAAGGGTAGCTATGTCTTGTGGACTTAACTTCTCAGTGCACTCGGAGAAATTCTCAAAACTCAGAAGGATAAAGAGTATAAGGGGGCTCTGCGATACAATAAGAGGAGACATGGGTTTGGAGTAAGTTCAAATCCAAGTTAAAATCCTCAAGTTAAAACCTCCATTCTTTGTCTTAATACCGTGTGATATTAGGTAAAATATTTAATTACCTTAAGCTTCAATTTCTGCATAAATTAAATGAGTATGTTAGACTAGAGGGTTTCTAAAGTTGCTTCCAGCTCTAAACTTTTGGTCTACCTGATTGGAAGGGTTTCTAAATCACCCAAAGAAATGAAATCACATATCTGAAGAAAAACAAAAACAATGAGCAAGAAAAGATCTCGGAGGTCTTCTGGCCCAAATTCCTTATTTTATCTGAAGGCTAGAAGGATTGAGGTCTTCCCAATATAATGCAGGGATTTCTAAGCAAGGTCATAATTAGAACCCACACTCTCTTACTCCAATATAGTTCTTTCCACTACCCCCACACTCCTTCCAACATGGGGATGTTGTTGTCCAATTTTTCTTCAGTCGTGTTTGACTCTTTGTGACCACTTTTGAAGCTTTCTTGGCAAAGGTACTAGAGTTACCACTTTCTTATTTAGTTCATTTTACAGATGAAAAAACCTGAGGTAAACAGTCTTAAGTGGCTTGTTCAAGTCATACAACTAGTGTGAAACCAGATTTGACCTCGTAAAGATGAGTTTTCTTTACTCTTGGACTAGAGCTCTAGCCACTTGGAACCTAGCTGCCCTAATATAGGCATACAAAGATAAAATCAAGGTAGTCTCTGCTCTCTAAGAGCTTACATGCTATTAAAAAAGAAGAGGAACAGAAAAGGTAAAGCATCACGAATACTAACAATGCAAAGTTAACTATGAAGGAAAAGAGCCTCCACATCTGGAAAAATTCTGGATGGCATCATAAAGAGGAGAGGGTACCTGAGCTAAACCTTGAAGGAAGAAAAGGATACTAATTGCAGAGGTGAGGAGACAGGTCCTCCTAGGAATGGTCCATGACCTCACACATAAATACTAAGAGCTACAGTAAAAGTGTCGAGTCTGAGTACCAGCTAATCATCCTCTGTCAGTATTTCAAGGAATCATATTTCCCATGGCTCCCCAGCACAAACCTTCTATTCCAGTAATGATAGCTTTGTATTTGTCCCAGAAAAAGTCTATATACCTAGTTATATTGATCTGTTATTGTATAATGAAAAGACTTAGGTGTCAGGAGACTTAGGTTCAAGTCCTAGTGCCATCAGTTATTCTCTGTGCTGGCATGTAATAAGCCCCTAAGAAGTTTTTTTATTGATTATTTGATCGATTAATCTCCAGGTCCATGGATAAGCCATATAACCATTTGGAGTCTTTAATTCCCTATATGTAAGATAGGTTTAACAATACTTTAATTTTAATAATATTCTACTTTGGTGAGTGTAGCAGTTAATGTCACAATCTGGCTTTCCAATTGTTACTGTCTTTATAAACCTCCAAAATTTATTATAGGCTCAAATGAGATAATATGTATAAAATACCTTATAACTATAACTTGGTGTATAGGGTTGAAGTATTTTATTGTTTTCTTAACCTGCAATTTCTTCTCGTACCCTTCCTTCATCTATCTATTCCAAGCTATCTAGTTATTCCCTTTCATGAATTCCTACAGTACATTAAATCCATCTATTTGGGTTATATATGCCTTGGTAATACATTGACTTATTTGTCATACTCTTGCTTCCTGTGTCTTAGTCCTGTCTACCTTTAAGGCAGAGACAATGTTTTATGCTTTTGCTGTATCCCCTAGAGTACCTGGAATAGGGCTGAGCACATCACAAGAACTCGATAAATACTTACTGATTGATTAAAGAGCAAATCTCAAGGCAGTCGAAAGGCAGCTCAGAAAAGAAAATGAACTCTGGCTTCAGGATTTCAGTGTAAAGGATACTGGATTGGGAGTCAGAAGACTAGATTTCAAATCCTGCCTCTTCCATTTACTGCTTAGGTGATTCTGAGCAAGCCATTTAACCTCCTTATAGGAAGATGGGCTAGATGACCTATTAGGTCTTTTTCCAGCTTAAAATCTGTGATCCTGTAATCAGGGAATGAAGGAAACAATGTGAGGGGCCACCAGCTTAAGCATTCTGTATTTATAATTAATAAGGGTTCATGGAGAGACAAATTTAAAGTTAATTAGAAACTAAATAATCTAATTCTCCAAAACTGGTGGGTCAAAGAACAAATTATAGAAACAATTCTGTTTTCATTGAAGAGAATGATGAGGAGACTACATAGCAAAATCTATGGCAAACAGCCAAAGCAGTACTCAGGGGAAAATTTATATCCCTTAGTGCTTATATCAACAAAATAGAGAGGGAAGAGATCAGTGAATTGGGCTTGCAACTTAAAAAATTAGAAAGCAAACAAATTAAAAATTCCCATACAAAAACAAAATTGGAAATCCTAAAAATTAAAGGAAAAATTAATAAAATTAAAAGTAAAAGAATTATTGAATTAATAAATAAGACTAGGATCTGGTACTTTGGAAAAAACAAATAAAATAGATAAAGTATTGGTAAATCTAATAATAATAATAATAAAGAATTAAGTATTCTGGTTGTACAAAGGAAAATCACTAAAATGCCAACTCAGAGTAAGATCTGTATTGAGGTGGCAAAAGAGTCAAAGAATAAGTATTTACAGACATCTTGTGGACAAACTGCTTACAATTAATGCAGGAGACTCTTGAACTCATGATGGAATGTCAGGTCTGATTCTTTCATCCTCTGGTCACAGTCAGTGAGTGAAAGCCAGGTTTTAGTCAAACAAACAGCAGGAATTCTTTGAGGGGTAATACCAGATGCAATGGACAAAAATTGATCACCTTGTCAGTTGGGACCTAACAGAAACACTTACAATGGAATTTTATATCTCACAAATTAACCAGTGGCTCTGCTAGAAAGGTTCAACTTAGCTAAAAGTAGATTCATTTACAAATATTTCCCAAACCACTGATTTCAGTATCTGACATCATACAACTTACATTTGTATGTTTAGCATTTTAGCAACTGTTCTAGGTATTCAGAGAAATAACTGATGCCAATAACAAAAAAGTTGTCCTGTTCATGGAAGCATACTGCAGTTTTCTCTGCATTTACCATGTTTCTAAATACCTATTCTAATGGTAGCACATGGTATAAAGAGCAATTATGATAACACAAGATATTTACATGTACTTGGAAAGTCATGTTGAGAGCTGACATTGGGTAGACTATCATAGATGCAATTGAAGTAGCAGGATATGCACCTGCCTGAGGGCTCATGCCATTGTGTGTATTTAGTATAGTACTTCCCCACTGTTCAGTACTCTGCAATGTCCCTAACAGATAGATGGGTATTCAATCTCAGCTTGAATGCATTCAATAATGGCAAACTCACAGCCTATAACAATGCTTTCTGTT
Organism: Gracilinanus agilis; assembly: GCF_016433145.1. Classification (NCBI taxonomy): domain Eukaryota; kingdom Metazoa; phylum Chordata; class Mammalia; order Didelphimorphia; family Didelphidae; genus Gracilinanus; species Gracilinanus agilis. The sequence continues at coordinate 246,387,553 of NC_058135.1, forward strand.
TCAGGTTAGCTCTAATTGTTAAAAAGTTCCTCTTGGACTGAGCCCAAGGCTAAGTAATCTATACTCATTTATAGATTTTTCTGATATGTCCCTTTCAGAGATATAAACACTTCCTTTTCAGAAAGTGCTAAAGGAATTCCCCAGTTGAAAAATTATCAAAGAATATGAACAGGCAGTTCTCAGAAGAGGAAATTAAAACTACCCATAGCCATATGAAAAAATGTTCTAAATCACTATTGATTGGAGAAATACAACTTAAAACAATTCTGAGATACTACCTCACATCTATCAAATTGATTAATATGACCAAAAAGGAAAATGATAAATCTTGAATGGGATATAGGAAAATTGAGACATTAATATGCAATCAATCGATAGAACTGTGAACTAATACAACCATTCTGGAGAGCAATATGAAACCAGGCTCAAAGAACATTTTACCTACGAATTTGCTTTGAGCCAGCAATAATATGATTGGGTCTGTATCCCAAAGAGAGCAGAGATAAGAGAGAATAGGACCTGCATTACCAAAATATTTTAGCAACTCTTTTTGTAGTGGCAAAGAATTGGAAAAGAGGGGTTTTCCATCACTTGGAGAATGGATGAATAAGTTGTGGCATATGGCTATAATGGTATACTATTGTGCCAAAAGAATCGACAAATAGGTGAGTTCATAAAAACCTGGAAAGTCTCATATGGATTGATGCAAAGTAAAGTGAACAGAACCAGGAGAACAATGTATAAACATAACAGAAATATTATACAACAATCAGCTGTGAAGGACCAAACTATAATCAGCAAAGCAGGTTTCTAAGATAATCACAAGGGACTCATGATGAAAAACGCCATCGACAGCCAAAGAAGGAACTGTTGGAGTTTGAGAGAAAAATCAAAGGATTCCATTTTCCACTTGATTTCTTTCATAATATTTTTATTTTATTTGCTATATGTTTCTGCTATCAGGACATGAGCAATATAGAAATATATGAAAGTACTGATAAAATCTAAATCAAACTATTTTGAGCCCCAGGGAGGAGAGGGGAAGGAGGGAGAAAATTTGAATCTTTAAATGTCAGAAAAATAACCATCAAAAATTATTTTTACAGGTAACTAAAAAAAAGTAAAATAATTAATTAAAAAAGAATGGATAAAGGAGGTGCTGAATGAAATGAATAAAAGCAGAAGAATAATAGCTAGCTAACATTAACAAAGTGCTTTAAGGGTTGCCATTTCATCCTCCCAACAGCCCTGGGAGGTAGGTGCTATTTTTAGTTTTCCCTTTTTATTGATGAGGAAACAGGGTGAGAAGGATTAAATGACATGCCCAGAGGTACACAGCTAGTAAGTGATTGATGAAGGATTCAAATTCGGGTCTTCCTGACTTCAAGTCCAGTACTCTATTCCATTTACCACATAGCTGCCAAAGAAAAGATAACCAATTTTGAACAACTTACAAACTCTGATTAAAAAAAAGCCTGATGAGGATGCTGCAAGAGAACCTATAATGAAATATGGTGGTTACCACCTAACAAAGAGGTGATAGATTAGAGATGAATAATGTGACATAAAGGGAAGGGATTTGCTTTGCCTGGCTTTTCATATCGGTTACAAGAGTTTTGTTTTTCTTTGTTGGTTTTTTTTTCCTTTTTCTAATGGGGAGAGAGAATTATCTGAAGTCTCTCCTTTTAGCCACTTACCACTGTGGTTTGGATAAATGGGTTTCTTTGCTATTTGCTTGTTGTGAAACTGTTATTAAATGGAAAAAGAGTCAAGCATTGGATATAGAACTGGAGATATCCTTTCCCCCAAAATGGCAAAGTGAACAAAAATTTGCTTGAATCCCATGATATCCAGTTAATAATATTTAAAGGAACAGATAGATATTCTGCTAGTCTGACAAACCCTTTCCCTGAGGAGAGCAAAATGGTAGCAGCTGGCCCCAATTTCCTATCTCCTCTTTTGGCATGAATGAAAGTTTCCCTTGAAGAAGGATGGAAGGGGAAGAGGCTAGTGATGTCTCTTCTGCCTCCCTTCAAGACACAACAGTCTCCTTTCCACATATGGGCCTTTTCACACAAGAGGATCACACTTTATTGCTACATATATACTAAAAGATTCAGGGGGCAGCTGGGTGGCTCAGTGGATTGAGAGCCAGGCCCAGAGATAGGAGGTCCTGGGTTCAAATCTGGCCTCAGACACTTCCTAGATGTGTGACTCTGGGCAAGTCACTTGACCACCATTGCCTAGCCCTTACCACTCCTCTGCCTTAGAACCAATACATAGTAAGATAAGAGTTTAAAAATAAATAAAAGATTCATCTTTTTTCCAAAAATTGGATATTAGTTATTTATTGCTTATCTAAAACTGACTAGGGCAGGGATGTAAGTAAGCTCCTGAGTGTATATGAGAAGGTGAGAGACATTCCACTACCAATACTTTGCCTGATATATTAACTAACACTTACATTAACTGAGCCAATGTCTCCTTACTCTTCCACTTAGAAATATTCACTTATTTAGAAGACAAGTCCCTTTGTGATGATCTTCTTCCTTATTAGGTCTCAAGATGTCTGGATACCACTCTAGTATCTCTGGAATTTGAGTCTGCCTTCTTTCAATAATTCAATAAAGTCCTTAGGGAGTTCTTCCCAGAAAAATTCCAAATGTCTCCTCTCCATCTTCATCCATCTTGACCTTTTGTCATTATTATTTATGATGCCTTTTCTAATTAATATTTTATTCATTTCTTTCCTATTTTGTCCTGTAATGTTGGCACTGTCAAGACAATGTATTATGACTGGGTCTACTACAAATTCCAACCTGTGAACTGCTGGGATTTATTTTCTCTTTCTCATTCTTACTAAGTCTAATGGAATTTTGAAGGATCTCTGCCTGTCTCTCAAATTTTCCATTTCATGGTGTAAAGAGTATTGAACTAAGATTTAGGAGCGTAGGTCTAGTCTTAGCTCAGCTGCTCATAAGCTATGTTACAGTGGCTAGGTCTGAGATGAAATGATCTTTCCCTTCCTCATGAAAATTGTATATGGTTTCATTAAGGTGGCCATAGAGTTGAACAGGCAAATGGGGTAGTCTTGGGCAAAAACCAACTAAGAATGAAGGACACAAAGTCTCATTATGTTAATGGTGACTTGAGGGAACTTTTAAGAACTACTATTCAATTCCCTCCCTAACCCTTGATTGACAGGAAATTTAGCAAGACTCTAAGTATTGATACCTGGACATTTGGAAACTGAAATGGAATAGAGAAGGAAGGAGAAGATAAGGAGAAACTTACTACAATAAAGATAAATTATGGCTATGTCAGAGATAAAAGGATGTTGGAATCCAGAGGCAAGGAGACCTACTTGACAATATACCGTGTATACTTTAATGTGCACATGCAATAAGGCAAGGAGATGCTCTTGCATTCTGGCAGGATTATCAGGTAAGAAAAGGATTTAGGGAGACAGAAGGAGGGTGTAGGAAGGGAACAGGGGAAGATGGAAGAGATAACCATTTATATAATACCTACTATGTCCTAGTCACCATGCTAAGTGCTTTCCAATTATCTCATTTGATTTTCACAACTTTGTGGGGTAAGTGCTATTATGATCCTCATCTTACAGTTGAGGAAACAGGCACACAGAGGTTATGTGACTTACAGACGATTACATAGCTAGTAAGGGTCTGAGATTAAATTTGAACTCAAATCTTTTTGACTCCAGGCTCCATGCTTTATCCACTATACCCACTAGCTCTCTGAGAATTCCCTCTAGGAATAGATTGAAAACCAAGGACGACATAGACCTAAAAGATCCTGTGTTGTTTCTGGGGAACTAAGTTGGGTTGTAAGTATACAATAATAGTGTTTCCAGGAAATAGACAAGTGACATTATACAACAAAATTTTTAGATGAACTCTTTAAAGTCTTAAACTCTCCTCTGACCTGCAACACCAATCTCAGTGCATAATGGTAAAGGGGGGGGTCACATATGGGAAGTGGGTTTAGGGAATAATAGGTCACTACTATAAAATATCTGTGGCATTTTATTACCTGTGGCATTTTTCATGATGAAGGGGGAAACAGAATATGAGACATGACTCATCAAGCAGAACTCTGAGAATATGGGAAGAAGAAAGAGCTCACAACAAGGCTGAGACAATTGTAAAATGTTGAATTTTCAAATATGTTGTCATTCTAGTTCTGCTTTTGCCAATATCAGGTACTCAAGGTGCTTAGAAACACCCTAATGCCCAGGGATTTTATGGAAAGATGGAAGAAGAAAGGGGTGATTCGGAATAGAGAAGAACAAGGATTTGGAGAAAACATAAGATATTTCTGAGGGCTATGAGTTCTTAACTTTTTAAAGGCAATATTGGTTGATACTAACAGGAAAATGTATAAATTCCATGTAAATAAGAAATGACAGTTAATTCAGGATGTTGTTCTGGGCTCCATGGATAAGTTGGGGATAATTTAGAATGAAATTTCTTTGTTCATCCTGACAAATACTGAACTTAGAAATAGGAAGGTGTGGATGCAAATTTCACCTCTAAAAATTCCTGCTGGTGTGAACATAGATTATCTTTGACTCCTTCTTATTGTAAGAATTATATTTTAATGAAGTTGACTAAAATATATAAAAATATAAATAATATGGTAGTCGCCAATTCAAAGTATTATTGCTCAAAGTTGAAATGACCTTTAATAGCTTTTATTTACAACAGAGGTGGAAAGGGTAATGCAGGTGGAAAGAGGAATACAAAAGGGTAGAGAAGACATTAGCCTATCTAACTAAATATTGCTCTGGTGGTGGACTCAGCCAGGACTTGTTGATCTTCAACCAGAATTAAACTCTCTCCAGAAGACAAGAAGGGAAAGCCACTCGCCCAAATCCCTCCAAGAGGCAGGTCAAAACAATGACTCAAGCTGAAGGTGATTACTGAATCTGACTTTCTTCCCTGAGCCAACCTTCTTCTTGAAGGTGACGTCCCTCTTGAAATCTAACTCTTTCTTGAAGTCCACTTCCTTCATGGAGTCGACGTTTTTAGCCTCAGAAATGCAGGGCCTTTTATAGTGGCTTCTTGTCTTCCAAGTTGTCTAGCACTTCCCAGGGGGCAGTGTTTGTGGGAACCAGTTCTCACCTTCTGGAGGTACAAATTCTCTTCAAAGGGGTTCAGTTTCCTAGCTAATTGAGTTTCTGAGGGGGTAAATTCACTAAGTGGATGAGCTCACAGTGAGCTCCTCCACCTAGTTCAAGCTTGTTTTGATTCAATAAAAAGGTAGACAAAGGAGAGTTAATCCTGTCTTCACAATCTAGTGAGGTATTTAAGTTAGTGTTAACTAAAGTGTTAGCTCCAACTAGGCAAAGAACAAAGAATTCCCTTTTACATTATCTCTCACCCCCTCTATCCAATCTGCTACCAAGGTCTATCAATTTCATCATCTCCCAAATATGCCACCTTCTCCCTTCTGACATTGGCACCATTCTGTCACAAGGTTGCATCTTCTCATACCTGGACAACTGCAATAATTGCTGGTGGGTCTGCCTATCTTAAGCCTCTCCCCATTCCAATCTATCCTCCATTAAGTCATCAAAGTGATTTTCCTAATGTGGAGTTCTGTTCATATTATCTACTCAATAAACACCAGTGACTCCCTCTAATCTTCAGGGTCAAATACAAAATCATCTTATGCGGGCATTCAAAGCCCTTCAAAATTTAGCTTCCTCTAGCCTTTTAAGTCTTCTTATACCTTCCTCTCAACTCAACAACTCAATGTATTCCTTGATCCACTGACACAGATCTCCTTGATATTCCATCATCTAAACATTTCATTTCTCACTTCTAGACATTTTCTTTGTCTGCTCTGCATGCATGAATTGATCCCTTTCCTCATATACTTGTTTCTCTGGCTTCTTTTAAGTCCCAACTAAAATCCCACCTTCTGAAGGAAGTTTGCCTCAAATCCTCTTGATCCTAGTGCCTTCCATTTCTTAATCATTTCCTTCTAATTCTATATTTAGTTTGGATATAAGTGTTTGCTGGTTGTCTTCCTCATTAGATCACAAATTGCATAATGTCAGGATTTGTCCTTGGCCTCTTTTTGTATCCCCAGAACTTAACATATTCCCTAGCACATGATAGTCACTTAATATTTATTGATACACTGATGTCACATAGTCACTCAAAGTTTCAGTTTCCTCTTTTGGAAATTGGAAATATCTACAACATGTACTTCAAAAGTTGGTTACTTGGATCTAATGAGCTAATACATTTGAAGGACTTTTTCAACAAAGCAGTATATAGATATCAATTGGGGGGGTGTTTTTTCTTATTTTTAAACATTTATTAATATTTATTTTTTTGAAAAGTTAAAATGGTCACATAATTCATGCTCTTACTTTCCCCTTCACTCCCCTGACTTCCCCCTCCCCCACCCATGGCAGATGTGTATTTCCACTGCTTTTAACATGTTTCATTGTTCAAGACCTATTTCCAAATTGTTGATAGTTGCATTGGTGTGGTAGTTTCCAGTCTACATCCCCAATCATGTCCGCCTCAACCCATGTGTTCAAGCAGTTGTTGTTCTTCTGTTTCCATTCCTATAGTTCTTCCTCTGAATGTGCTCAGAATTGTCCTGGATCATTGCATTGCTGCTGGTACAGAAGTCCATTACATTCGATTTTACCACAGTGTATTCGTCTCTGTGTACAATGTTCTTCTGGCTCTGCTCCTTTCACTCTGAATCAATTCCTGGAGGTCTTTCCAGTTCACATGGAATTCCTCCAGTTTATTATTCCTTTGAGCACAATAGTATTCCATCAC
>NC_058135.1:246399175-246410805 GCF_016433145.1 Gracilinanus agilis
AGACAGAGAGAGAGACAGAGAGAGAGAGAAAGAGGGGGAGAGAGAGAGAGAGAGAGAGAGAGAGAGAGAGAGAGAGAGAGAGAGAGAGAGAGAGAGAAGGAGAGAGAGAGAGAGAAAGAGAAAGAAAAGAGAGAGAGAAAGAGGGAGAGAGAGAAAGAGAGAGGGAGGGAGTTAGTTCCTTACCCTTCAAAAGTTTATATTCTGGAAGTAGCCAGATTACTCAGGGGATAGAGCCAGGCCTGGAGACAGTTCTGGGTTCAATTTTGGCCTCAGACACTTCCCAGCTGAGTAACCCTTAATCCTAGGCAAGTCACTTAACCCACATTGCCTAGTCCTTACTGCTCTTCTTCCTTTGAATGAATACATAGTATTGATTCTAAGTCAATAGGCAAAAGTTTCAAAAAAGAAACATAATCTTCTGGGAGGAAATGAATATAAATAGATTAATAGATAATAGCTAAATAGATAAAGATTATTACATATAAATATTTTATACATCTATTACGCATACAATATACAGAGAGAGAGATTTAAAGGATATAAACATTTATCTATTGTTATTTGGACACACACACAAAAATAGCAGACACCTGTTTTTTATGAGGTATTCAAATGAAAAGATTATCAGGACAAAAAGAGGAATGTTCTAAGCTACTGTCATGCTTCTTTTCTTTAACCAGGGATATTATGTCACAGAAACAGAGCTCCGACTCAATTAAGCTAACAATGGTTATTGTTAATAGCATACATTCCAATGTAGTTGTCAAAACATAGTTAAGATGCGTGTGCCCTGACCACCTCACTGTCACACTCAATTCTCAACACTGGTTTTGGTTCTAGGGTATAAAAAGCACACGTGATGGTACCAGCCAACCAACATTATGCAAAAATGAAGTCTGAATGGCCCAGGGTAGCTGGTGCTCAGGAGTTTTATGTTAAGAAACTTAAAAAGAAATTAAACCTTTTCCAAATAAAATAACTTAGTGTAGCTATCCCAGGCATCTTCAAATCCAAAAATTGTGAATTGTCCAAATAAAGATAAATCCAGGGAGCGGAAGAATTTCCTTACTCTCAGAGGCTGCAGTTACTGAACTCCTAAGTTATTCTCAATGTTTCTGCCTAGTTAGTTGTCAACTCTACTTTTCCCTCTAGAAAGGAATTTAGCTTAATAAACCTACCATACCCTCTGTGGTTCATCTGCCTAACAGAATATCTAAATAAAAACTTGGAAAGCCACTTTGCAAAAGTTGTCAATCTTTCTTGCAGACCATGAAGGAAATAGGACAGTAGCATAAGAGCATGAGATGGTTTTTAATGTCTAGGTAAGAAGAAGAAAAAGAAAAATTATTGCATAGAGATTGGAGGGAAAGCTACATTTAAAATACCTGAGATAAAAGTTTTATATCCCAAATATATAAGGAATTGCCATAAATAATTAATTGAGCCCATTGGTCAATGGAGAAAAACCACGTCGTTTTCCAGAGAAGATATACAAACTATCAATAATCATATAATAACCATATAACTAACTAGAGAAATATAAATTAAAATCATTTTTGGGTTTCATCTTATACTTTTAGGACTAATAAAGATGGCATTAGATAACACAGGAAGGATTTGACAACAAAGAAATACTAAAACATTATTTGTTGATGAAGTTTGAATTTCATAATAACTATCATAAAATAATTTGGAACCAAGTGGATAAGTTTCTAAACTGTTAATTTCCTACCATTATTCAACATATAAACAAATAAAAGACAGCATGCTATGATCCATATTTACAAAACCATTCATCACAACATTTTATTATTTTTTATTTAGAATTTAATGAGCACTCCAAATAAGAACGTTTCCATATTCAAATGGGAAAACAGGATTATATGTTAAACCACAAATCTCTATTACAAACAGCTTCCTTTTTAAAAATATAGAATGAATTCAACCTGTTTTTTTCTTAGCTATCTCATTGTCTTTAGTTCTGATCTTCCTTCTCATTTTTTAATGCTTTAGATATGTTTTTATCCTTTTCTTATTTTTGGCAACATCATCATTAGTTCTCCTTTCCTTCCTCAAATATCCACCTTATAGCAAATAAACATAGCAAAGAAAAACAAATTCATGTTTTGTCATGTCTAACAATAGATAGATAGATAGATAGATAGATAGATAGATAGATAGATAGATAGATAGATAGATAGATAGATAGATAGATGTCATTCTGCACTTTGATTCCACCTCAGATGGATCAGAATTGGGAAAACAAGCTCTATCATCTGGCTTCAGCAGCTATTGTTTGTCTTTGAATTGATAAGAATCCTTAAGTCTTTCAAAGTTGTTTGTTCTAAACAATGTTATTAAATTATTCTTTTGGTTCTGCTTACTTTATTATGAATCAGTTCATACAAATCCTTCCCAGATCTCCATGAAATCATTTCTTTCATATATTCTAATGCAAGCTAGGTGATGCAAAGAATAGAGTACCAAACCTGGAATTAGGGTAGACCTAAGGTAAAATCTGGCCATCAGAGTCACTTAACCCTACTCACCTCAGTTTCTTCATCTATAAAATGAGCTGGAGAAGGAAATCTTTGCCAGTATCTTTGTGAGAAACACAATGGCATAATAATACTTCATTACCTTTATATGCCATAATTTGTTCAGTCATTTCCCAATTACTTCAGCAAAAAGAGCTGTTAATATTTGTGTATCTATAGATCTTTTCTTTCTTTATTTTTTTTCTTTCTTTATTTGTGACAATTGACCTGGTAATGTTTCTTTTGACTTAAAGAGTAAGTAGAGTTTAATTTCTTCTGAGGTATAGTTTAAAATTGCTTTCCTGAATGGATAGACAAACCCACAGCCTTTTTTATAATGAAACAGATTGGCTTTCTGCAGCCCCTTAAAAATTGCCGATTTTCATTTTTTGCCATCTTCCATGATCTTCAGTATGTGAAATATAATACTTTAAGGTGCATTTTTTTCTAATTACTTGGGGAATTTTGTTTTATGTGGAATTTCATAGCTTATATTTTATTTTTCCTTTAAAAACTTTCTGTTCATTCATTTTAACCATTTATCCAAAGCAAAATTCATATCTGTTTGAAACAGTTCCTCATATTTATATCAGTAAAACTTGCTATAAAAATTTTCCCCAGTTAATTGATTTCTCTCTCATTTTAATTGCTTTGATTTTACATTAGTCCTTTTTAGTTTATGTAATCAAAATTTTCCATTTCTATCTTCTATGACCCTCTTTGATTTATACGTGTCTATGAACTTTTCCCAAATACGTAGTTATGAAAAGTATTCTTTACTTTCCTTCCCTAATTTGGTTAGACTATGACCTTTTTTATTCTCATCATGTATCTATTTAGGGCTTTTTTATGGACTATGGTATAAAGTCTTGGTCATAGCCTAATTTCCATCAGATTGCTTTCAATTTTTCTAATAGTATTTTATTGAATAGTTTGTCCTTATTCCTGTAGTTTCCATTTGGGGACTTTTAAAAAACTATCAAATATTAATATGTTGACTTATAGAAGCAATTTTTGTTGGTAAAAAGAGACCACCTGAAGTATCATTGTCACCCATCAACTAGAGAATGGCTGTATAAAGTTATGGTATTGAAATGTAAAAGGATATTATGAAATGCAATAAGCAAATGACATTTTTTTAAACCCTTGTACTTCGGTGTATTGTCTCATAGGTGGAAGATTGGTAAGGGTGGGCAATGGGGGTCAAGTGACTTGCCCAGGGTCACACAGCTGGGAAGTGGCTGAGGCCGGGTTTGAACCTAGGACCTCCCGTCTCTAGGTCTGACTCTCACTCCACTGAGCTACCCAGCTGCCCCCATATTTTTTGATCATGGTATAAAGATGATTCCATCTTCCTGAAGACTTTGCCAGCTATGCACAATCTCTGGAAGGTTTGAACATTCTGGAAAAACTTCAGACTTTAGACTTCATGGTCCCTGAAACAGAATAAATATTTTCTGAGGACTGGCATAACTATTCATAGGGATGCATGTTAATGGTAGCCTGACGCCTTGGTGAGAAACATTTTTGACCATGGCAACTCACAATATAGGGGGAAAAAACTGGTTCGTAGTCCCATGCAGCTTTTTTCTGCTTCTTCAGTAACAATGTCTGAGTGGTATAAAAGGGGACAGAGGGTCCTAAGAGTTTCATAGTTTTTAAATCATCAACAAAATTTCAATTACTCTAGCTGGGAGATCCTTTCTCAATGACCAATTACCAATGTTCCTGGAAGAGCTAAAGGATAATAGCATCCTTGCTATATCAGAAGAAAAAGAAGTTGATGATTAATTGGAGGATGTCTCAACGGCTCTCTTGAAGAAGCAAAGGAGTTGGCAATGTGGGTTTTATTACACTCTCAAACGTGTCAAAAAACATTTTATGAGACATTTGAACATCACATGTTATAGTATTTCTAATAAGTATTAAAGAAAATGTCACTATGACAATAATTGTAACTTACATACCATAGCAGTTGCTGAGGAAGAAGAGGGTAAGAAGTTTCATGAAGAACTTCATAAAAACGCTCCAGATCAAATCTACATTCATTCTGACACTTAAGTTACTTTGAGGAAATGATAAGAATAGTTGAAGAAGGGGAAAGACATTATGGAAAATATGATTCCAGAGGGGGAAAAAATTGAGGTGGTCAAAAACTTGTAGCCTATACAGAAACCTCATGATTCTATATCAAAAAGATTTTCTTCTCAAAAAATATGTTGGAAATAGTGAGCACCAAAAGACATTGCAATGAAAAAAAATTACAACATTTTAACATAAAGGAAAATTGTTTATGGATATAGGCATTATCTTCTGAGTCAGCTATCTATTCAGGTAGTCCATTCATTTGTCAGAGCTAGCATAAAATGTATATAACAATCAAGAAAAAAGAATAGTAAGGAGATAAAAACATGGAAAGAAAAATTGTGGAGATTTAGTATAGAATTATTTTAAAGATTATAAAAAATCAAGATCGGAAATGGACAAAAGAAATGGCATCGACATTGTTTATCATATTATCAACCAGAAGTTAAACCAATGTAAATGAAATCTAAAACACATAGAACAAAAGAGCTCAGAAAGTGGTTTTGACTTATTTGCCAAACAAAGAAAGTTGGTTGCCAATGGCAACAAGAGTTTATACTATCAAGATATTTGTAAAATATTAAGAGCAAGATTCATGAACCATTACAAGCAGTTTCACCCGATAAAACAAAGAGAAGCAATAATGGCTAAAAGCATCCTAAAGAAAGCATAGGAAACTATAAATATTTTTTTAAATGTATCACCCCAGAAATCAGTAAAATTCAGTTGTTTTATATGAATGTATAGATCCCATCAGTCAAATCTGACTGAACTAGGTAAGTAACTTAGCAAGGAGATGTTGACTAAGAAAATAGAAATTTCTTGTTTTTAAGCTATAAAGAACCCAACAAACATTTTAAGTGCCTACTTGATAATTGTGATGAAAAGGTGAAATTGAATTAGTCCTTGCCCTCAAAAAACATACATTCTGCCAAAGAAAATGAATACCAAATGTATAAAAAGTAAATGCAAGGTAATTTTGGGAGGGGTAGGTTACAAGCAGCTATGGAAATAGAAAATCAAAAATTCTAAATATGGGATAGGGGGTCAGAAAGGACAGCTTGTCAGATTGAGAAAGACTAGATCTGGTAAATCAAAGGATTGTTTTTCCTGGACTACAGAATGTCAGTGTGTAACTTTTTTTAGCCCTAAATCATTTTTTGATGACTCTGAGAAGTTAGTTAAAATCCAGTCAGGCCACCAAAATGAATTTATCCCAAAAAGAGAAAAATATTTCACTATATATTGAAACAAAACACTTCATAGAGAATTGATGATAAAATGTTCTCCTTTCTTTGGTAGAGAGGTAAGGGGACTATGAGGGGAAAAATGTGTTCACTGACTTTTATCTTATAGTGTAGTTTAGTTTACCTCCTAGCTATGGCAAGAAACATATTCTCCTTATCTCCCATCGATTTTGCAAAGACTAGCAAAAAAAGTTCAACTTTACTCTTTACCACCGAAAAGAAGATTAATTACTACTTTCTGACTCCAACATAAGGAAGTCTCAATTGGCACAGCAGGAGATTTCACTTAAAACAAAAATTACCTCTTTGCAAGAGGTTTCAGGCCATGATATATGGATAAGAACAAAGGAGCTTCCTAAGTACAACTCTAAGATATAATTCTGATCAGTCAAGGTTTGAACTTCTGTTTAAAAATCTATTCAGGAAACAGAGAATCCCACAGAACATAGCACTTCAAACTGTCAGATCTGAGTACTACAAAGGAAAGTATAATTATTTCATGTATTGAATTAAGGGGTTGTGAAGAAAATATACCATTTAATATCCAATTTAAGTCCTTATAAAGGTATTGAAGTCAACAGGTATTTTTTCTCTTTCAGCAAAATGATTACATGTTCACTGTTTTCAGTGGTAAATATATCAATCTCTTTTATTTCATGGGAAGAATAATTGTCTTTAAATGGAAAGAGCATTGGGGGGAAAAAAGAAAGAACATTGGCATTTGAATCAGATAAATATTAAGGTCCAAGATGGCAGAAACTGAGAACTAAAAGATACCCCATAAACTATATTCTCCATTGTCTACCCAAATAATAATTCTTTCTATGATATTCCCCCAAATAATCAAGTAGGAATCAGAAAAACTCAATATTCCTTCATTCAAATGTTTCCTCAGACACTTATGAACTGTGTAACCCTGGACAAGTCACTTAACCCTCTTTGCCCTCAATTCATCATCTATAAAATTAACTAGAGAAAAAAAGGCAAACCACTTCATATGTTTACCAAGAAAATCCTAAATGGAGTCCCGATGGTCCAGACACTACTGAGATGACTAAACAACAAAATTTGAGATTTTAAGTCCAGTAAAACCATTCAAGTTTTGTTTTACTCCTATAGTTATCTATGTTGTGTTCCATACTATTAACATTCATCAGTTCTCCTTATATAGCCTTTACAAATCCTGATGGCACATCACAGTTAGGCTATAGTGGAAGTCTTCATCTGGAAAACATAATCACTTTTTTTATTTAACACTTATGTTAACTATTGTACTCTTTCCCTGACAAAATCTGTCATAAAGAAAAACAATTAAATTTTAAAGCACTAAATGAATGTAAACTATTGTTATTAATGCTATTGTTATATTGCACTAGATAATAATGTATAATTTAATATAAATAAATAATGTAATAGGATGATGAAATGTGATCATGTAACTTGATATGCTATAACATAGCAGGATATTATGTGATATATGTGATACAATATGAAATAATTATTAGTTAATTTGATTGTTATGCAACATTAAAAATTGCACGGCCCTTTTGTTCTTATGAAAGATCTTTAGTTATATATTCATCTAGGTGTGAGGAGATGAAGAAGCTCTCCTTTTGCCTCCATCTTTACGCTTTCAAGAAAGGAAAACAAAAATTTCTTATTATCCAGGTCCAGATAATGAACGTGAGGATGAATCTTTCACTCTGGAGAGAACTATGAAAGATTATTTTTCTGGTTCTTAAAGATCAAAACATTAGTAAATTTTTGTACCTGGTGCAAATGAGATGAGGAAAGTCCTAGTTCAAATGAGAAGAGAAATAGGTTACAACCCAATTTGAGAAGATACTTCCCTTGAGTCACTGATGAAAGACTAGTGTGGGACATGTCACCTCAGCCATGATCTAGTAGCTTCCTTTTATTTTGTAGAGATCTGTAATTTCAATGGGATAGAGAGATCTCAAATGAGGAATACCTATTAACTTGCTTCTTTAAAACTAATCATCATAAGAGGTGAAGTTACTTGTCTGGAGTAAACAGACAATTTATGTCAGAGGTTAGATTAGGATTCTTTCTTACTCTCTGTTTAGTCCTTTTTGCACTAGGTCTTGCCACCTCTCCTCTATCTTCCAATTTTAGCTATTGTTGCTTACTGGATGCTCAGCTCTGTCATTTATTGTTCTCCTGAAGGACTGCACGTCCTATCAATATATTTTCAGTTCAGTTGCTTTTCAGTCATACTCATTCTTCTTGGCCCCATTTGAGGTTTTCTTGGTAAAGATACTGGAGTGTTTTGCCATTTCTTTTTCCAGTTCATTTTACAGATTAGGCAACTGAAAGTGACTTTATCAAATTGACAAAGCTAGAAAGTGTCTGAGGTCAGATTTGAACTCAAGAAGATGTCTTCCTGACTCCAGATCCAGTATTCTATTTACTGAACCACTTACTTGCCCTGTCAATAAATTTGGAACCTTCCAAATATGGCATCCTGATGGAAAGCACTTATTCCTTCAATCTAGATACAGCCATTGAACCATTTTGGTCACTTTATTCCTCAGGTCACCCATTATGAAATCTCTTATGCTATTTACAATGGCAATACAGATTGTGTTAAAATATAAATATATATAATATATACACATAGTATAATGTAATACTAAAACATTATATGACCCTTTTTTGATGTGAGAGGCCATTTTTTATATATTCATCTAAATATTGGAAAAACAGGTGATGTGCTATATACAACATAGTCTATACTGGTTTTTATACATGTATTTATATATGTGTATATGATATATTCATTTTATATGTTATATTTACTATGATAAAATAATTTTATATATTATATTTACTATAATAAAATAATAATTTTATATATTATATTTACTATAATAACAATTTATGTGTATATATGTATATGTATAATATATTATACTATGTGTGTTTTTAATAAGGTCATTAGACAAAATCACAGGTAGTACTAGAAAGATGAAGTACAGAGCTTCTAATGGTGAAAAAAGGCAGAGGTTCAGGCTAGGATCCTTGTTTCTAGATAAAGACAGTAACAGGCGTTCTTCATGAAGCCAAATTCATTCTTCTCTTCCAAATGAGGTTTCATGGCAGATTCCCAACTACAGTTAATGGATGATGATTTCAACAGCAATATGTGATTGGACAGTGTCACCAAATGAATAAAGCATGGATGGATAGGGTTCCAAAACACAGTCATTTGGATGGTACTTTAATTCACATTTGGCAGTTTAGAAGGTCTATAATCACCACTAAACCCAAATTTGGCTTTAGGGGTTTCCTCCCATTCACTTTTCCTCTGGAACTTGTGCCCTTTTTAAGGAATGAGTAACATGATGTATTCCTCCAACTCCAAGTTCTCCAGTGGAGCTTGCTGCCATGGGACATTAGGGAGAAAAAAATGACATCGGACATATTTAAATATAGAAAAGACATTTAGAACTATGTGCCATTACATTATCTAGCTCTCATCAGTGATGATGGGATAAATGTAGCACGGTCCAGTGGATGAGGACAGAACAAGGCGAATCAAATTCTTCCTATCAATCCTGCCTTTACACTGTTTCACATAAGAACTTTCAATAAGTCACTTAACTTTCATATCTCCATTTCTTCTGATCTAAAATTACAGTAATTGGATTATATTGGCCTCCAAGGATTTTTTAAGAAATAAGTAAAGATTACAAAGCTAGAACAGATCAGCTATATAGACAGTGCACCAAGAATATCGAAGTGAACATCATGAAAATGATGATACCCTGCTCCCACATAGACTAGTAGACTAGAATGAAACTGTAATATGTCAGCTCTGGAAAGTCTTCAGAGGCGATCTGTATAAATTTCCCTCATTTTGTAAATGAAGAAAATAAAGGGTGAGATAATGATTGTTTATAATTATATATTTGCTTCACTGCAAAGTTGAGTCAAAAAATGAGTTATCATGATTTCTGTTACCATGGATGTATAGCACAAAAGAAATTCTTGCATTTGGTAGAATATTAGACATTGGTGAATGAAGGGAGGAAACCTGCTAAATATTTATGAGACTATCATGTTATTACACCTTAATTTGAGAAACTCAAAGTGCTTTGAAATAATCTATTATTTGTCAATAGATGAACATTTTGAGAAGCTGGAATAGATATGTGTTCAATAATTAGCTGGGAGAGTGCCAAAATTTTTCATTGTTTAATTAACCTTTTATCATTCTTTCCTCCATCTATTCCCATGACATGCAATAGCTATAAAAGAGAGAAGAAGGGAGTAGGAAATTTTATTCTGGAGAAAGGAGAACACAATACCTGATTTCAAAAACTTGAATCATGTCATGTGGAAGAGAGATTAGATTTGACCTGTTGGAGAGCAGAATGAGGGGCCAAACATGGACATTGAAAAAGATTACATTTCAATTTTATCTTAAGAAAAACTCCCAAACAATTAGAGTTATTGAAAAGTGGAGCTGATTACATCAGGAAATAATAGACTCCCCTTTGTTTAAAGTCTCCAAGTATAGATTGGGCAACACAGGATAGAATTTTACAAATGGGACTCTTTGGTGATGTACAGGTTGGACTGGATGACCATTCAATTCCCATCCAATTCTGAAGACTTTTGATAAGGATCTTCCACATTCATTTTCAAATAATATGTCATGTGCTTAACATTAGGTACCATCAAAAAGAAATTCTATTTGTTAACAAGGCATGCTTTTTTTTCACTAGATTCTAACTCATAAGAAACATAAAGGGTGAATAAAATACCTTTTATGTATAATGTGTTGGCCAAAGCACTGGATTAGTCATCAAAAGATGCATGTTCAAATTTCAACTCTACAGCTAAACTAGTCTTGGGACTTCTGGAAAATACATTTTTTTTTTCTGTGCTACAGTTTCTTTACTAAAACAAAAGGGTCCTTGCCAGTTTTAATACATTAGAAATCCTTGAAGATAAAATTCTGCAAAAATGAAGCAGATAATAGAGAGAAAATAACAGACTGAAAGCCAAAAAGAACACCTTTGAAAGCCATAGGTTGCTTTTATTATATGCTGAAAAAAAAAGCAATGTAATAGGTTTCATGTACAATCCTCATTTTCTGCCCTATTGTACATATAGGCAAATGCTCTTTAACTTTTGTTTATTTAGTTCAGAATAATTTTGTTTTTGAATTGACCAGATCAGCGAGCCTAAAAATAGACACCCTCTGCCCCTTCCCCCCAAAAAAGAGTCTAGTTGCCAGGTCATTCAAATAAAAATAATACTGGAGTAGGAATCAGGAGACCAGGGATTTGAGAGTCAAGTTCAATTTTAATTCACTATAATTTGGTGCAATGTCTTTGAGTCAGTTGACAAACATTTATCAAACAATTACTATAATTTAGGCACTGTGCTATGAACAGGGAGCACAAAGGAAAGACAAAAAATAGTTTTTGTCCTCAATTAATTGACATTCTGATGGTGAAGACTGTGCAGATAATTAGGCATAGAAAATTTTATTATTGTTTTTTATCCTTTTTCTTTCTTTCTTTTAAAAAAATCCCTTACTTGGGTCATTGCATTGCTGCTAGTACAAAAGTCCATTACATTCGATTTTACCACAGTGTATTCGTCTCTGTGTACAATGTTCTTCTGGCTCTGCTCCTTTCACTCTGCATCAATTCCTGGAGGTCTTTCCAGTTCACATGGAATTCCTCCAGTTTATTATTCCTTTGAGCACAATAGTATTCCATCACCA
>NC_058135.1:246435594-246452888 GCF_016433145.1 Gracilinanus agilis
AGAGAGAGAGAGAGAGAGAGAGAGAGAGAGAGAGAGAGAGAGAGAGAGAGAAGAGAGAGAGAGACAGAGAGGAGAGGGAGAGAGACAGAGAGAGAAAAAGACAGAGAGAGAGAGAAAGACAGAGAGAGAGAGAGAGAGAGAGAGAGAGAGAGAGAGAGAGAGAATATTCATTATTCTAAGCACCTCTACTGCATTAACAATGCTAGCAGTATGTATGGAAAAAAACAACCTTAACTTAAAAGAAAAATATCCATCCAGCCTGTTCAGTTGAATCCTAAAATTCCACCAATGGAAAGTGAGTATGCTATCACAGATAGGGAGTCTGATTCCAAGTCAGAAAGGTACAGGTTCAAGCCTACCTATGACAATACTCACCATGTGTACCTGAGCAAAGCACATGACTTCTCAGTGCTCTTGGAAACTTTGGGAGATTTTTAGTTGCAAGGGGATATGGCCTGCTTGTATAAAAATATTTATAGCTTCTTTTTTTGTGATGATAAAGAAATGGAAATTGAAGGGATGTCCCTCAATTGGGCAATAGCTGAACAAATTGTGGTATAAGATGGTGATGGAATACTATTGTGCTATAAGAAATGATGTGCAGGATGATTTCAGAAAAAGCTGGAAAGACCTACTCTCTGATGCAGAGTGAAATAAGCAGAACCAGGAGAATATTGTACACAGTAACAGCAATATTGTGTAATGAGCAACTGTGAAAGACTTTGCTACCATCAGCAATACAATGGTCCAGGACAATTCTGAGGGACTTATGACAAAGAATGCTACCTACTGTTGGAGTCAGAATGCTAATCAAAGCATGTGATTTTTCACTTCAGTTTATTTGAGGTTTTGTTTTGGAGTTTTGTTTTTTTATGATTATTGTTTTGCATGTTAATACATGTATAACCCAGATTGAATTGCCTGCCAGATCCAGGAGAGGGAGGGAAGAAGGGAGGAATATAATTTGGATCACATGACTTGGGAAAACTTACATGGAAATGTGTTTTTACATGCAATTAGTAAAATAAATATCTTTATAATTTAAAAAAGAGACATTTTCATTTGCAAAGAATGTACCAACTTGCATTGACAGTTTTCTCAGCCTATATTTTTCTCAGTACCCCATACTGATGAAAACACAGATCCATCTCTATTCCTCTCCTTGAAACTTATCACTTTGACTTTAGCATTCAATTAATCAATCCACAAATATTTCTTCTTTGTCAATCACTCAATTATTCATTTAGCACCTAAGTGTCAGCTACTGTGCTAATCCCTTGAGATTTGGATATCATGTCATGGAAGGAATTGGGACAAGACCGTGACTGGAGTTAAGGAGCTTTTATTCAACTGAATTTGGCCACTGTCAAAATGCAAATACCCACTGGAGAGAGAATGCACTAAGCCATTTGTTCTTTATTATTATAAATAATTTATGAAGATCCCATTTCAACTGAAAGTTGGAGAAAGCATGAGAACATGAGTACACCTAAGAAAGGTCAAAACAGTCCACAATTGAAAGAGAAAAAAAGCAATGAGGAAGTTAAGTTTGGGTAGGTAGCCTCTCTGTATTGGCAATTTTCCCAAGAATTCATAAGTGTACATAAAGAAATACATTGGAGAAAAAAAAGTAAATGGAATAAAAGGAATTGTTCCAGAAGGAGTAGATAAAATGCGTTTTCACTGGCACTTCCAGTCTTTCTCTCTCTTGCTGTGAGGTAGCTAGAGACACACACAGTGGATAGAGTGATAGGCTGGGATTCAGGAAAACCTAAATTCAAAACTGATCTTAGATATTTACTAGTTTGTAACCCAGGGTAAGTGACTTAACCAATGTTTGCTTCTGTTTTCTAAACTATAAAATGGGAATAATAAATCTTTTAGCCTTTGCTCTGGCATCCAAAGATATGATTGCCTTTTCCAAAGTTAGCCATGAGAACTTTGACGTTAATCATGTACTCTCACATTCTTTTTGGAGCTTACCTGTCTCCCAATCTCTTATCTCCTGGCTCCTTCACTGCCACCCACAAACATAATCCCAAGTTTCCACCATTCTTAAAACAAAGGAAAACTTTTGTTTGACTGAATAATCCACTCAAACTGTCATCTCTTGGTTTATTTTACTAGATAATGCTCATTTGTTAAAAGGGAAACCTTCTATAGAGGGGTGAGTTACTGAGTAGAAAGATATTTTTAAAAAGGATCAATAAAATATTACAAATGCACAGGAGAAAATGCTCAGAAAAGCATACAAACAGAGCAACCTGTCCTATTAAGTTTACGATATGTTTTATAATTTTTTCCAGATTACATGTCAATTCAATTTTTAATAATTGTTTTTTGGCATTTTGTGATTCATGTTCTCTCTCTCCCTTCCATTCCTCTTCCTTCTCTAAGACAGTAGATATTATAATGTGTTATACAGTACATATTTTCATGTTCATCATGTTGTTAAAGAAACATGTTGCTTACACTAGAGAAAAATTCATGGAGGAAATAAAGTGAAGAATGGTATGCTTAAATCTTTATTCAGACACCACAAGTTCCTTCAATGATGGTACATAGCCTTTTTTTCATCATTTGTCCCTTGGAGTTGTCCTGGATCCTTATATTGTTGATAATAGTTGTTATTCACAAGTGATATTTCTGTTACTGTGTGCAACCTTGAATCAATTCATATAAGTCTTCCCAGGATTTTTTAAATCATCTTTCATCATTTCATTTCTTAAGGCACAATAATATTCCATTACAATCATATACCACAACTAGTTCAGCCATTCCCCTATTAATAAATATCACTTCAGTTTCCAGTTCTTTGCCACCACAAAAAGAATTGCTAAACTACTTTTGTAAAAATAGATTCTTTCTCCTTGTCTTTGATCTTTTGGGGATCCAGACCCAGCAGTGGTATTGCTGGGTCAAAGAGTGTAACCATGTTTTATTGTGCTTTGGGCATGGTTCCAAATTGTACCCCAGAAATTTACTGTATGTTTTTTAAATGTATGTAAGAGAAACTTAAGGTTTAATATCCAATATCCAATCCTCTTTTTTGTCCTTTGTACGTAGAAATGTTCTTGTGGATTGATAAATAAGTTCAAAATAAGACAAAGTCTTCTGTCACCTTACTCTGAAAGAATTTCTTGCTACAAACCTTCCTTTTTTAGTTTCTTATTTTTATATCTTTTGTATACTTTTGTGTTTCTCACTGAGTTTCATAAGGACGAAATCTGCATCTCTTTCTTTTTTGCAGACAATACTGCTCTAACCATAGTAGGATCTTAATTTAATAGCTCACAAATTATATTGATCTCTTTCAAGTCAAAAGACAGTGTTTGTTCAAAAAGAGAACAAGGAAATAAAAATAATGATAAGGAATTATGTATTTCTTTCAAAAAATTTGTCTAGAAATGTTTAAATATTTATTTGAAAACTTTTTAAACAAAATTCCCTACTTGCAGCAATTATGTAGGTAGATAATCTACATAAAAACTTATTTTATATCTTTAAAACAACCTTGTTAAAAGTGATGAAAGATGTTACAATTGCCTACTGGGGAAATATCATCTGCTCCATCTTGAAGCATATGATGTTTGTTCTCTTTGTGTATTCATTTGTATAATAAATCCTTCTGTATATTTGAAACTTCAATCAATGTCATTTTTTTACTCATTGAAATAATTCATATCAAATATGGGTCCCTCTAATAGAATGGGTTTTTTTCTTCTCACCATATTTGAACACTCTCTTATGTTTTCCCACAATGTCATAGGGAAGCCAGGTGACACAATGGATAGATTGAATGTCCTAGACTCAGGAAGACTCATCTTCCCGAGGTCAAATCTGGTCTCAGACTCTTACTAGTTGTGCAACCCTGAACGAATCACTTAACCCTATTTGCCTCAGTTTCCTCATCTGTAAAAATGAGCTGGAAAAGAACATTGCAAACTTCTCCAGTAGTTTTGCCAAGAAAATTCCAAATGGGATCATGATGAGTTAGACATGACTGGAATGGCTCAACAACAACAACTTAGGAATGTAAAAAACAATTATTATTTTTACAGGTAAAGAGCTTTGAAAGTATTAAATGAGCCTAAATGTCAATATAGGTTACTTTTTCCAGTTTCCTATAAAGTCTTGCTATCTATGTATGTGTATGTATGGATATACATAGATACTATATACAGATATATATGTACACAGCAGAGATACAATCAAGATCTCTGCCCTTTTAGGACTCATTTTTCAGATTGTTCTTTTCTTCTTACTGCTGAGTTAAATCACTCAGAGGTGGAAATCTTACAGTGTTGAGAGATTAGCAATATTAGTGCCTTTCGGAAAGGCTGACCTTAATACTTCAGAACTGCTCCAGCAGAGTGCTAACATTTCCCCTCTGATATTTTTGACAGTTAATATTTAAATATATTTTCCTACAGATTTTCCCATAATCAAAGACTCTTAGAACCCAATGGGACTTTCAGAGGTTATACAGTCCATTCACCCACACAACCCCTTGAGAATAAACTTGAATCATCTAGATAGATCAGAATCTTTTCTGTTTTTTCTTGACTGCCTTTTGAAGTCAATTCCATCATTTCCCTCAAAAACTGATTCCATCTTTAATAACTTTCATTACGATGAAATTCTTTTTTTCATATTTAGTGCCTTTTTAGGAGCTTTCTTCCAAAATTTGCTCTGCGATGTTGATAAAAGATCACATCGTGAACATAAGACAATATGTGTATTGTTTCACAACATGATGAAGAGGGAAATATGTATTATGTGATAATATATGTACAACCTATATCATATTACCTGCCTTTTTTGAGGAGGTGGGAAATGTGGAAGGGAGGGAAGGAAGCAGGGAAGAAAGGATAAGACATAGATTGGGGGACATACCTAATATGAGAATTTATTTCTCTTGGATAAGCATATTATAATTTATTAGATAAAATTTCATTATATTGTTGTTTGTTCCATATTATATTACATTAAAAAACTAGTAACAAAAAAATTTTTAAATAAAAGGTCATGCAGAATCTCAGAGTTGGATGGGACTTTGAGGTCACTGTAATGTTTTCTTGAAGAGGAATCCCAAACATCATTCAGTGTCTGCCTGAATAAGAATCCCACACATCTGTCTGTATGTAGTGTTTGACCTTGAGATTAATGCTGAATGTGAAGAAAAATTTCACTTCTGAGCAAGATTATTCTCTTTTCCTTGACAACATAATGTCCTTGTTGCTCCCTTCTCTCACCACCATTTTATTATTTAGCAATGTTAAATGGACATCAACATGGAAAAGAATTAGGCAGCTTGTTTAATTTTTGCTCTCTGTTCATAAAAGAGTATCTGGGATTAATAATTATAATAAAAGTCAACACATGGAAATTGTACCTATACTTGCAAAGGAGAAGGGGACATATCTCTCTGTATGACATCAAGAAACCAGAGATGAGTGGATGGGCAGATTCCCTTGATGCTCTGCACTTGAGTCTAGACGTTGAGAAATTTATTTAGAACTATGTGTTGGACTTACACTGAGTGGCAATGCAGAAAGCTGATCCAAATCTGTCACTTTTTATGGTCTCTGATAGACAACAAAGTGACCATCATGAAATGTCTAATGGTTCATGTCACCAACTAAAAGCTACTGGGATGGCCATCTTTTGAGCCTGGAGAGGATATGTTTAACAAGCACATCCTAGGAGAAAGCTGAAAAATCTCACACTGTGGCCCTAAGGCATTGGATCCTTGAACAAAGATCACATCATAGATAATTGGTGAACAAAGTTCCTGCAGCTCTTCCCTCTCAATACTAAGAATAAATTATTTTGCATTTCAAAAAGAAAAGTAGAAACAAGGTAATTGAGCAGATGTTAATTTTGTAAACTGGTTCTTATAATTTCTGAGGTAAGATTAGTAATCTCTAAAAGATATTGTACAGGAGGCCTTGTGGGACAGGGAAAAGAGCACAAACTTGATTCAAATTAAGTTCCTTAATTTGCCTGCATCTCATTTTCCTTATCTGTAAAAAGAACTGGACTAAGGGATTTCTAAAGTCCTTTCCCTTTCTAGATTTCTGACCAAAAAAAAGGGGTGGGGGAGAGTGGGAAGGGGAGTGTCCCAATTTTCAATAAGATAAGAATCTAAAGTTTGCAATTTTTAAAGATCCCACAGATAGAGGTTAGATTTGACCTCAGGTCTTCCTGCCTCCTGGAGGACTCTTTATATTGTTCCACCTAAACTTAAAAGAATGTGTCAGTTGATAACTGGTAAAGGTTTATGAATAGATAGTTTCCAGAAGAGAAAATCCAAGATAAAAATATCTATAGAAAAACATGTTCCAAATCACTAGTAATTAGAGAAATGGAAATTAGAGCAACTCTCAGTTCCACTTCACACCCATCAGATTGGTAAAGGTTTTTTTTTTTTAAAAGGAAGATGAAAAATGAATGTGTTGAATAAAAATGAACTGTTCATGGAGCTCTGAATTGATCCAGCCATTCAGAAAGCAATTCTGAAAGAGAAAATTTGGGGGAGCTAGAAGAACAGTAAGACCTGGAAGAGCTAAAATCCCCTACAAAAAGGCCAATAAAGCTTTGAGATGCCCTCATTAAAAAAGAAATAAGAGAATCAGTTGTAGATTTCTCCATTCAGTCCAGGACTTCACAGGCCTGCAAGATACTTTGGACACCCTGAAGTACACAGTTAGGGAAAGGCAGACGTTAGTATGTTAATTAGCATTTATTAAGTAGTAGCTACTATGTCCGAAGCACTGAGGCTCTAGGTGGTACAGTGAATAGAGTGCCAGCCCTGGAGTTAGAAAGACCATATGCTAGTTATGTGACAGTGGATAAGTCACTATTTTCCTCAGTTTCCTTATCTGTAAAATGAGCTGGAAAAAGAAATGGCAAATCACTTCAGTGTCTTTGCCAAGAAAACCCCAAATGGGTCATCAAGAGTCAGACATGACTGAAAGAACCAAATAACAAAAATGATATTGATAAAATCAACAGCAATAATAATAATAATAATAATATCAACATCTCCAACAATAGAAAAAAGCATATAAAAAGAAGACTATTTTTGTTCATCTGGTCTCCTGCTATCTTCTAGCAAGTAGAGCAATGACCTATTCCAAAGCTTAACCTACTCTGTACACAGAATATAAAACTTGAATCCTTTTGCAGCCTTTATTTACTCAGTCCACAAAGGCATAGAAATATTTAACAACCTCGCTCTCAAGTATGAGGCAAGAAATCATCTGAGATGAATGGAAAATCCTGTTCTCATTGAACCATGGTATAAAATATAACAGGTAGTCAAAATAAAATATAAGGAAGCCCCAAGTAGTTGGTACTTTTCTATTGTTCTGATTTAACAAGATTCAGGGATTCATTACAATGATCTTTCTCATTGTTTTCCCTCATTGATCATTTTACACAAATTCATTCCTGGAATTGGACAGTTATCCAGGCATGGCAAATTGAACTTCTGATTCTGCAATTAAAACCATCAGGCTGACGAATGAGGCAGCAAAGCTGATTTCTTCTGGGTGGTTTGAGAGTTCCCAGACATAAGCTAAGGTCTTCCTTGCCTTCCTGTTATTGTTGTTTGATCATTTCAGTCTTGTTCAATCCATTAAAGGTTTTTTTGGAAAAGATCCTTGAGTCGTTCGTTATTTCCTTCTCCAGCTCATTTTACAGATGAAGAAACTGAGGCAAACAGGGTTAAGTGACTTACCCAGGGTCACATAGCTAGTAAGTGTCTCAGGACATATTTACATTCTGGAAGATGAATATTGCTAACCAGTCCAGGTGCTCTACCCACTGCACCACCTAGCTCCTCATTATTGCCTCAGAGAGGAAAGTGATACATAGACTCGGGTAGCAAGCATTATCTCCATGATCTTCTATGATTCTTGCCCTGTCACTCCTACTTAGAGTGAGGAGAGAGCTCCTAATC
The DNA here is from genome assembly GCF_016433145.1 of Gracilinanus agilis. Lineage (NCBI taxonomy): Eukaryota > Metazoa > Chordata > Mammalia > Didelphimorphia > Didelphidae > Gracilinanus > Gracilinanus agilis. Next base: position 246,443,561 of record NC_058135.1, read on the forward strand.
TTCATGACCACCATTAGCATGGTTAAATGCAATGGAATCCATGAAGATTTCTCTGATTTCCCTGTAAATAACAATTTTCTCCCTCAACCTTTTCTATTTAGTTTTATGCTTCTATTTGGCACTTACAATTAACATTACATATTAGAGTAATTTACATTTGTATTTTATTCTCTCATGGTAAGTTATATGAAGCCAAATGGTATCTCTCTGTGTTCTCCTCACCCTTCCCAGAGTCACTACAATTCTACACGCATTTGAAGTGAGAGAGACCTGACTCATTCGCTCTCTAGCTACATGACCCTAGATAAGTCATTTAAGCTTATTAACCCTCAGTTTGTTCATCTATGAAGAGGATATAATAAAAAGTATCTACCTCACAGGGTTCTTGTGATACTAAAGAGATAAGAGGTATAAAATTAAATTAAATTAATAAAAATAAAATTAAAAATACTATCACTTTTGTTCATAAATATTTAACATCGTTTGTCGCTAAGGAAGAGTGAGTTTCAGAAAGTTCACCGACCTATATATCTTGGAGGAAAAAATATGAATAAAGCCAGTAATGTCAAACTCCTATAGGAAAGCATCCCTGTAGGCTGCTGCATAATGATCAAGAAAACCACAAATTAGCATCAACTATGGTCTGTTGTATTTTTTTAAAAAATTTAAATATTACATGTTAATCTGATTGGCTGCACTTGAGAGCTTTGCAGGTCTGAAATCTCAAGCAGTGCTTTTGACACTTTCCTTATCCTTGCCATGAAATTTCTCTCAAATATAAGTCAAACGTGTATTTCTTTGTTGAATCTCTTGCCTTCAAAGAAAAAAGAAGCATCGTGTACTTCTAAAAGGCTGATTCCTATAAAAACATGTACATTCTCTCATTCAATAAACTATCATTGAGCAGCTATTTATAAGTTATTATGTTGTGCTGTGAGTGACATAAAGATGACCAGTCCCTGCCCTTAAACAGCTTCCTTTCAACCCGGAGAAATAAAGTATACCCCCCCAAATGCAACATAGCAAATGATAACTATATGAGAGCTGCTCAAAAAAATATATAGGGATTCCCAGGAGGGAAGAGATCACTTCTGGCTGGGGGAAGGAGAGATGAGGACAGCAAATTAAAAGGAACCTATAAGAGAAAATGGTGATCTTGGAAAGCTTTAAATGCTAAGATATCACTGAGTATATAACATAAAGCTATATATTTTATGTATAGGCTGAGCAAAGATGTGATATCCTCAGAGCTGTGTTTTAGAAAAATTATGTATTAGCAGCAGGAAGGATATGGGACTCAGTGGGAAGGACAAAACCCCAGCATTCAAGTATGAGTGACTAGGACAATGTTTGAGGAAAGAAAGTCCAGGGAGCTAAAATTATATGCAATAGGGAAATGATCACCTACTTCATCAAATTCTAGGTTAAAAAACAATAGTATTTATTGTACTCTAGAAACTTACGGCTGTATAGCCCACTTATAAACATCCAAATTCATTTCCCTGGTTGCATGATTGATCTGATCATCTAGATAGATCAGATGACTTGGAAATGACTCAGAAGACTTAGAAAATGTTCCAGGTATTTCTAGGTCTTGAATGACACTCATAGAAACAGATAATTATTTGGAAGACTTTAGGCACATTCATTTCAGAAAATGAAAGGAGAAGCAAAGGAGTAGGGGGTAGAAAATTATTCCCATTTGGCTAAATATCTTTTTTCTGGTAGTGTTTTCATTTTTACTAAAAAGTTAAGGTGAATTTTACCCTAATGTATAAAAAGGAGACTTCTGAAACTTTTCTCATTAAGTCAATAAAACTATTTAAAAAGATATTTTATGTTTAATGACAAATATTATTGAAAATACATTTCTTTTTTTAAAAAATCTAGTGTGGCAAAAGTTATTTAATGACTTTCCAACTTGGGTAGCATACAACTGGGCTAACATCTATGATCCTTCTAGGAATGATCAGACATTATAAGTTTGGAATGTCTCCCCTTTTAAAATATAATGCAGACAGTATTTGTCCATCTCCAATCTTGGTGAGTCTTTATTGTTCCCTCTAGTTCCTTAAAAATGATCAAAAGTGGTATAGCAAGCACATCTGTGAACTATTTCACTACTCTGGAATAAGATTCTTCTTGGCCAGGAGGCTTGAACTCATTTAGATAATCATGTCACCTCTTACTTTTCTTTAACATCAAATTTTTCCTTTCAATCCATGTTCTCTTTAACAGAGGCTGTCATTATCTCTAGAACTGGTCCATCTTTTTTACTCCAAATATATGATAACATTTACATGCATATGGTAGAGGAAGATAGACTGAATCTGTGATTTCATTCACAGAGGAAAGTCCCAGGTTAAGATGCTCCCTCTAGCAGCGCAGGACACAATTGTGTCCACAATGTACAGAGTTGGCCAGAGCATCTTGAGTCTAATGGCTTTTGCAAGATTAAATGACAAGTGTGTGTCAGAGGCAGAATTTGAAAACAGATCTTCCTGTCTTCAGGCTCATCTTTCTGTGATACCATTTTTATTTTCCATGTATCATACTGGCTCTTCATATGTGTATGTTTTACCATAGGTAGTGCAGTGGATCAAGTGCTGTGCCTGGAATCAGGAAGACCCAAGTTTAAGTCCAACCTCAGATATGTCCTAGCTATGTGACCCTGAGCAAATCACTTAACTCTTTGCCTCAATTCCTCATTTCTAAAACGAGTTGGAAAAGAAAATGGCAAACCACTTCATGATCCAATTTGCCAAGAAAATACCAAATGGAATCACAAAGACTCTGACATGAAAAAAACACAATAATATTTTGTTCCTTTCATTTTCCCCTTAGTAATGTTGGATTTTTCCCTCTTTCATGTACAAATGATTTTGGCATTGGTTTACTAACATTCTGAGTTATACATTGTGGAGATTAAAATTAATATATAATATCTACAAGTATAATATTTATAAAGTTTATTAATAATAATTAAAGTAAAATGCTAAAGCAAAAAAGCAACTAACACAGCTGTGCTCATGGCGAAGAGAGAGGGAGGAAGAGGGAGAGAGTTAGAGTTAAGAGTTTTAGGGGGTTCAAGATATTTCTAACTGTAAAACATTCTCTTCTTCCCTACCTCCTCCCTCTCTGAGACAATAAGCAATTTGCTGTTGGTTATATGTGTGCTATCGTATAAAGTATATTTCCATATGTATCATAACCAACACTGTTTTAATAACCTTTAATTCCATTGGTATAGGGAGCTCCTGGCAAGAAACTCCCTGTATCAGTGCAGATCATCACATTCTCTGCAATTTAGAGTCTTAGAGATTTCTTGGGTGACTTAGAGGTCAAATAACTTTCAAGGTAAAACAGCTGGTATGTAGTTGGGACAGAATTTGAACCTTGATCTTCCTGACTCTGAGGCCAGTTCTATCTACTAATTCATGCTACTTTTTTCCTCCAAATATATTTTTTGAAAAATTTCTAGTATGATTGTTACATATTTTACAAGCTTCAGTTCAATCAAGGCTTTATCTTCAAACAGTAGTCTTATAATTTCATGTCAATCTTTTCCATCTGTCTTTGGTTGTACATCCCTGCTTCCATTTTTTATGCCTGGAGCTTTCAGTTCTGAGTTTGGAGAGCTCCTTGTACATTCATATAATCTCTTTACATATACATGACAAATCTCTCATTTGCCCTCCTAGATCATTAATGATCTAAAGATAAGAGATTTATAGAGTTAGGAGTGACCTTAGATGCTATGTGAATGACCTAGGAGAGGATTTAGTACAATCTCTTTATTTTATAGATGAGCAAAAGAATATCCATGCCAAGAAAGTGACTTTATTAAGGTTATAAAATATATAGAAGAGCCTCAATTTCTCCCTTTCTATGGCCTTGTTTCATCTGTCCTCCTTAGAGATGAAGATATAAAAGGCCTGTGGATTACTGAGCTGGACTGGGACTAGGAAGATGGCAAGATTACTAATAGTAATTTACTTTTATAAAACATTTTAAAGACATGTTATTCGATGGTGCCTTACACTTTGTGACCTCACGGATCATCGCAATCCATGGTGTTTTCTTGGCAAAGAAACTGGATTGGCTTGCCATTCTCTAGTGGATCCAGTGGATATTTTTGGCAGACAATCAGAGGTTAAGTATCTTGTGTAGATTCATGCAGTTAGGAAGTGTCTGTGGCTGGATTTGAACTCACGTCTTCCTGACTCCAGACCCAGTGCTCTTAACCAGTGAACCATAGCTACTTCTATTTTAAAGACATCATGATGTTTTCTTATCAATGTCCTATGAAATAGGTAGAGATAATTATTTATTTGTACTCATTTTTTCCTGCTAAAGAAAGTACACCTTACAGAGGCTAAGTGACTTGTTCAGGGCCATATAGTTAATATGTACTGAAGTTGACACTTTAGCCAAGTCTTCTTCTGACTCCAAAGACCTGAATTCACAAACTGACTTTTTACAGTTGTGGTTTTTTACATCCCTATACAAAGCAAAACCCCATCCCCTAGCAAGGCAATTTACAGTGACCAATAAATACAGATTATTTTAAGAGAATCCACCCAGAAATCCTGCATGAGTCATGATTTTTCTCTATTATTGGTGCTTTCTCCCTACAGACAGTTCATTACTAACCAACTAATGAGCCATCCTTTGCAATAGGATTTATGTGAAAGGACCAAAGAGTATTTTATTAAGATCCAATTAACAATAATTCTCTCCTACTTACAAAAAAGGGTCACTTTGAATAAAGGTAGAAAAGAATTTGGTTAAGGAAATTGTTTATACTTTAAAACCATAATGTGCACTTTCACCAGGAATCGTCATCCAGTTGAATGAGGATGGGTAGTGGTCTTTGATTAGCCTTCATATACATGTCAGGTTTTTTTTAATTTCCCTATCAAGAATGGTACGCATTGGTAGAGCTAGCGACATATGGTGTTTCAGTTGCAATGAACCAGATGGATGGTACTGCTCTCGATAACCCTAATACACCACAGTATTAACTCTGCAGGTGTTGTTGTCAAAGACAAAGGGTGCTTACATGACACATTATGGTGATGCTGTGAGAAAAACGTTCAGCTACCAAGGAAGCCATGCATATTTGATTAAAATACTTTGGGAGAATGGATCTGATTTGTTTTGCATTTGACAGGCAAACTCAGTGATGTGACCACCTGTTAACAAATAAAAGCATCTTTTTTTGATGACTTATCAAGTATTTAAGAGTCTATCATGGGCTCGGTGTGGTGAATGATTAAAAAGAAATATGTCATGTTCCCTCCCAGAGGGTACAGTATAGTTAATAAGATCACACATCTAAAATTGGAGGGGATTTTTGGATCACTAAATCCAACTCCATTCTATTGATGAGTAAACTGAGACCCAGAAAGATTAAAATAGTTTTTACATCACCATTTTTCTAATAAATAGTAGGGCTGAGATTCAAGTGTCAGTCCTTTGATTTCAAATACAGAATTTTTTTCCACCATCCCATATTGTGGCTGTCTCTAGATAAAAAGTTGAAACTAACATATGAAAAGCAGTAACAAATGTTTTATTATATAGTATAGTTTATACTACTTATATTCATTATATATTCATATATTTATAATATATTACATAGCATATAATTAAGTACAGTATGCTTGTCATTGTAGTTCAGAATATATGAGAAAGGGAGAAGGAAAAGGAGATGGGATAGGAGAGAGATGGAAAAGCAGAATTTGAGTTGTGCTTTAAAGAATAAGTAGGATTTGCCATAGGAAGAGAAAATTAGAGTACTCCAAGGAAGGACAATAATATAGAATTTCTTTTATGGCTGAGAGACTAATGATCTCTCTAATTCTATCTAATTCCATGATTCTCTTATTTTTTGTCTAGCATCTATCTACCTTTTGTCCAAATCCCTACAGGGGAAAGCCATCAGTAACTCATAGAATAATCTATTCCAGTGTTGGACAAATCTAAATATATATATATATGTATATATATATACATATATATACTGTATATAAATATAGAGCAAATTATATGTATAATATAGTATGTATGATTTATATAACATACACATATACATTTAGAGCTTTATATATGTATATGAATATATACATATATATGGTGTGTGTATATGTGTGTGTATTTGTCTTATATATTTAAATACTACATCCTTAAAACTCCCACAATTGGTCATAATTTACACTCCTAGGATTACACAGAACAAATGTTTTCCAACCCCCATATTCAAAAAAACATCACAAATGAGCATAATATGGCAGTGAGGGCTTGAACCACCTATAGATATTAAATGATTCCCACACCAGATAACAGTATGATGTTTGGAGTAAAACTTCTTACATAAAAAGGACTATGTCCAATCCATTGGGTGTCTTGTTAATGCTACAAGTAGCATGGAAAATGGAAAAGCTCTGGGCTTTGGATCAGAAGATACTTGGCTTTGATTGCCCCTCTACTGCTAACTAGGACATTGGATGACTCACTTAGCTTCTAAGTCTCAGTTTCCTTTTCTATAAAATGAAAAACTAATACCTGATATAACTGTTTCATATGATTGTTGGAAAGATTAATATATCAACAAGTTCTTGTGAAGCAACTACTTTTTTAGGCACTGGGATACAAAGAAAAGAAGTGACAATTCTCTCCACAAAGGACTTATACTCTAGTATAAGTATAAAAGACATAAAGAGAGAGAGGTCACAAGGTATAGAGGAAGAAACACTGGTTCCAAAGTCAGGGAACTTGACTTTGAATCCTGCCTCTGCTACTTCCTACCTCTATGACTTTGGGCAATTGACTGAAATTCTTCGGACATTTATTTTTTTTCACCTGTGGAATAAGGGGGTTAGATTAGGTTGCCCTTGAAGTCCCTTCTAGTTCTAGATCCATGATCCTATGAACTAGACTAAAAATTAAATTAGTATAAGTACATAAAAGCAATATGGTTTAGAAGGGAAGCAAATGAAATCCTGGACACAAAATGCTTTGTAAACGTTTAAAAGGCTATATAAATGTCAGCTATTATTACGCTTCAGCCCAGCACAATCCAGATGGAGACCATGTCAGCAGGTGTCACCTTTTAGAGATTGTTCAGTGCCCATACCATTGCTGCCTTACTTGCCCTGAGTCATAGAGAATGTTAGAAAACCTCTATGGAGAAATAACTCTAAGGGAGACATTAGACCTAAATTATTTTAGCTTCCAAGCAAGAAAAATTGATTTTTTTTCCTATCTGTCAGCAATGTCTGGTCAATATAGAATCTTAAGCTCGGTCAGTTTCTTCTGTAGCTCATTTCTCAAATTAGCAAAAGAACTTGATGAGTACCATTTGATTTAACAATGCAAAAAAATAGGAGAGACTCCCATTTTAAAAAAATCCTTTCTCTCCTATCTACTCATTCCCACCTCTCAGTCCTCCAGTCCCAGAATGAACCCAACCAGGATGTGATATTTTTATTGTTGACTTGAGAAATCTCATCAAAAAGTGAATTTCAAAAACAGATGCTCTTCAGAGGTGTCATCCAGTTCCATGCTCCCAAATTCTCCTTCATCCTAGGATCCCTGTCAGACTCCAAAGTTGCTTCTTCCTTCAAAGTATTTGTGTTCAATCAGAGTCAATAATTCAGATTTTATTCCAAGATTTTCCTTTATCTAGAAAACTTCTGAATGTGAGCCTTGAAAGTGATTTTTTTAATATCAAAGTAATTGTTTGTGATTTTGGAAACAGGCATTGTATTCTTTTTCCCTACTCCCTACCATAGATCATGAGCCCTCGCAACTACTGAATTATTTTTAATAGCCCTCAGATTTTGAGAAATTTTCAGCTGTAGAAAAAGGAGAGAAAGCTAAGGGACAATAATAAAAGTAAATATAAACTCATTTTCAAAATTCTCTTTTAGAAGTTAACAAAATGCTTAGTTGTAGCATATTTCCTTAAAAGTAGCCAAAAATCAGATAGATAGGTAGATAGATAGATAGATAGATAGATAGATAAACAGATATTCATATATGGATGGATGGTTACATATATACCTGTATAAACACACATATATATGTGTATATATATATATATGTAGTGTGTATGTATATATATGTACATATGCAGATTATATATGTAGCACAACTACATAAGACTAAAATCTACCTCTTTGATAAAGATGAAGTAATATTAACTGGCAGTTTTAAACAGAAAAAACACAGGACATCAACAACAACATGAAGAATATTCCAAATCACTAATAATAAGGTAAATGGAAATTAAAATAAATGAATTTGTCTTATACCCATCAAATTTGCAAAAATGAAAAATATTTAAATGGAGGGCCTCTAAGAACTCAGGCAAACATATCCACCCTTGATAGAGTTATAAATTAGTTTGACTATTCTAGCAATTAATTTCAAATTATATTTTTTTTAAATTGGCAAAAAAATACATATGGACTTTAACTTACTAAAACAATTAGCATATATATTTTAATATATGGAGGACAAAGAAAGTGGGAAAGGTCATATATATATGTGTGTATATATATATATACACAAAAATTAAATGCTAAAGAAAAGCATAAAAGGTAAACAGAAAAGTGAAAACTTAAGTGAATCAATAAGGTTAAATTGATTACATTATTTCATGGAAAAGTAATAATTAAGATACTAAATACATCTATGATACTACAGATACTTAGGGTACTTAAAGAACCCAAGATACACCAGGAACCTGACACCTAAGAACTTATCATTATTGAGACAAAAAGAGTATAAATAGACAAAAGGAAGGAAGCAAGTTGAGTGGAATGCTATCTATAAATAAATAAATAAATAAGAAATAAGGGGCAAGAAAAGAAAACACATTGAGAGAAAAAAAAAGAGATAGTAGGGGGTAAATAATTTTGCATGAAGAGATGTAGAGAAGAGGAGAAGATGGAGGTTAAGGGGGCCAGTGCTTGTAGGTTAGTCTTATCAGAATTAGAAGCAGGAATAAACATCCACACTAATTCAGCTTTTGAAATCTATCTTACCTAACATGAAACTAGGAGGGAGTGATTAATAAGAGATGGGGTGGGGGTGGAAAAAAGAGATGGAGATGAGGGTAGGATTATGAGGAAAACATTTGTGAACACACAGATGAGAGGGGGGAGGGAAAGAGATATGGAGAGAGAAAGGGAGAGGGAAAGAGAGATGGAGAGGGGGCAAAGGGAGAAGCATAAGGAGAGGAAGAAAGAGAGAGAGATGGAGAGGGAGAGAGACAGGGAGGGAGGGAGAGAGAGAGAGAGAGAGAGAGAGAGAGACAGAG